>NW_022604363.1:0-51648 GCF_008692095.1 Etheostoma spectabile
CGTCTGGAGGAGACATCACCTATCCAGTGTGTCTCTAAGGTAATTTCAGGGCATTCTGATGTACAGTTTTAAAATTAAGGCCATCAAAACCAAGGCTATATTGACACTTTTACAGGCTATTAAAGGCCCATTCTAAGTAATTTCAGAGCATTTGATGTATCCAGTTTATAAAATTAAGGCCTTAAAATTAAGGCCTTAAAATAAAGGCTATATTGATACTTTTTCAGGCTAGTAAAGGCATATTCTTCTCTTTTTCAGGATACTCTAAAAGGAATCCTGACGTTATTCCGATTCATTCCACTTGAGGAGACATCACCTATCCAGTGTGTCTCTCAGGTAATTTCAGAGCATTCTGATGTACGGTCTTAAAATGAAGGCCTTGAAACCAAGGCTATATTGACACTTTTTCAGGCTATTAAAGGCATATTTTCTCTTTTTCAGGATCTCTAAAAGGAATCCTGACGTTATTCCAGCTTCATTCCACGTTGGAGGAGACATCACTATCCAGTGGTCTCTCAGTTATTTTCATAGATTTCTGATGTACAGTTTTAAAATTAAGCCTTAAAATTAAGGCCTAAAACCAAAGCTATATTGACACTTTTCAGGCTAGTAAAGGCATATCGTCTCTTTTGCAGGATACTCTAAAAAGGAATCCGACGTCATTCCGGCTTCATTCCACGTCTGGAGGAGACATCACCTATCCAGTGTGTCTCTCACATAGTTTCAGACCATTCTGATGTACAGTTTTAAAATTAAGACCTTGAAAAAGGAATATTGACACTTTTTCAGGCTAGTAAAGGCATATTCTTCTCTTTTTCAGGATATATCTAAAAGGAATCCTGACGTTATTCCGGCTTCATTCAACGTCTGCGAGGAGACATCACCTATCCAGCTGTGTCTCTAACATATTTCAGAACACCATTCTAATGTACAGTTTTAAAATTAAGGCCTTGAAAACCAAGGCTATATTGACACTTTTTCAGGCTATAAAGGCATATTCTTCTCTTTTCAGGATATCTAAAAGGAATCCTGACGTTATTCCGAATTCATCCACGTCTGGAGGAGACATCACCTATCCAGTGTGTCTCTCACATAATTTCAGAGCATTCTGATGTACAGTTTTAAATTAGGCCTTAAAATTAAGGCCTTAAAACCAAGGCTATATTGACACTTTTTCAGGCTAGTAAAGGCATATTCTTCTCTTTTTCAGGATACTCTAAAAGGAATCCTGACATTATTCCAGCTTCATTCCACGTCTGGAGGAGACATCACCTATCCAGTGTGTCTCTCAGGTAATTTCAGAGCATTCTGATGTACAGTTTTAAATTAAGGCCTTAAAATTAAGGCCTTAAAACCAAGGCTATATTGACACTTTTCAGGCTAGTAAAGGCATATTCTTCTCTTTTTCAGGATCTCTAATAAGGAATCCTGACGTTATTCCGGCTTCTTATTCCACATGTGGAGGAGACTTCACCTATCCAGTGTGTCTCTCACATATTTCAGACATTCTGATGTACAGTTTAAAATTAAGGCCTTAAAACCAAGGCTATATTGACACTTTTTCAGGCTAGTAAGGCATATTCTTCTCTTTTTCAGGATAATCTAAAAAGGAATCCTGACGTTATTCCGCAATTCATTCCAATCTGGAGGAGACATCACCTATCCAGTGTGTCCTCTCAGGTAATTTCAGAGCATTCTGATGTCCGTCTTAAAATGAAGGCCTTGAAACCAAGGCTATATGGACACTTTTTCAGGCTATTAAGGCATATTCTTCTCTTTTTCAGGATACTCTAAAAAGGAATCCTGACGTTATTCCAGCTTCATTCCACGTCTGGAGGAGACATCACCTATCCAGTGTGTCTCTCAGTTATTTTCAGAGCATTCTGATGTACAGTTTTAAAATTAAGGCCTTAAAATTAAGGCCTTAAAACCAAGCTATATTGACACTTTTTCAGGCTAGTAAAGCATATTCTTCTCTTTTTCAGGATATCTAAAAGGAATCCTGACGTTATTCCGGCTTCATTCCACGTCTGGAGGAGCATCACCTATCCAGTGTGTCTCTCACATATTTCAGAGCATTCTGATGTACAGTTTTAAAATTAAGGCCTTAAAATTAAGCCTTAAAACCAAGCTATATTGACACTTTTCAGGCTAGTAAGGCATATTCTTCTCTTTTTCAGGATACTCTAAAAAGGAATCCTGACGTTATTCCGGCTTCATTCCACGTCTGGAGGAGACATCACCTATCCAGTGTGTCTCTCACATAATTTCGAGCATTCTGATGTACAGTTTTAAAATTAAGGCCTAAAACCAAGCTATATTGACACTTTTTCAGGCTAGTAAAGGCATATTCTTCTCTTTTCAGGATACTCTAAAAAGGAATCCTGACGTTATTCCGGCTTATTCCACGTCTGGAGGAGACATCACCTATCCAGTGTGTCTCTCAGGTAATTTCAGAGCATTCTGATGTACATTTTTAAATTAAGCCTTAAATTAAGGCCTTAAAACCAAGGCTATATTGACACTTTTTCAGCTAGTAAAGGCATATTCTTCTCTTTTTCAGGATACTCTAAAAGGAATCCTGACGTTATTCCCGCGCTTCATTCCACGTCTGGAGGAGACATCACTATCCAGTGTGTCTCTAAGGTAATTTCAGAGCATTCTGATGTACAGTTTTAAAATTAAGGCCTTAAAATTAAGGCCTTAAACCAAGGCTATATTGACAATTTTCAGGCTAGTAAAGGCATATTCTTCTCTTTTTCAGGATACTCTAAAAAGGAATCCTGACGTTATTCCGGCTTCATTCCACGTGTGGAGGAGACTTCACCTATCCAGTGTGTCTCTCACATAATTTCAGACCATTCTGATGTACAGTTTTAAAATTAAGGCCTTGAAACCAAGGCTATATTGACACTTTTTCAGGCTAGTTAAAGGCATATTCTTCTCTTTTTCAGGATAATCTAAAAAGGAATCCTGACGTTATTCCGAATTCATTCCACGTCTGGAGGAGACATCACCTATCATTGTGTCTCTCACATAATTTCAGAGCATTGTAATGTACAGTTTAAAATTAAGGCCTTGAAACCAAGGCTATATTGACACTTTTTCAGGCTATTAAGGCATATTCTTCTCTTTTTCAGGATACTCTATAAAGGAATCCTGATGTTATTCCGGCTTCATTCCACGTCTTGGAGGAGACATCACCTATCCAGTGTGTCTCTCAGGTAATTTCAGAGCATTCTGATGTACAGTTTTAAAATTAAGGCCTTAAAATTAAGGCCTTAAAAACCAAGGCTATATTGACACTTTTTCAGGCTAGCAAGGCATATTCTTCTCTTTTTCAGGATACTCTAAAAGGAATCCTGACGTTATTCCGCTTCATTCCACGTCTGGAGGAGACATCACCTATCCAGTGTGTCTCTCACATAATTTCAGAGCATTGTGATGTACAGTTTTAAAATTAAGGCCTTAAACCAAGGCTATATTGACACTTTTTCAGGCTAGTAAAGAGCATATTCTTCTCTTTTTCAGGATACTCTAAAAAGGAATCCTGACGTTATTCCGGCTTCATTCCACGTCTGGAGGAGACATCACCTATCCAGTGTGTCTCTCAGGTAATTTCAGAGCATTCTGATGTGCCGTTTTAAAATTAAGGCCTTAAAATTAAGGCCTTAAAACCAAGGCTATATTGACACTTTTTCAGGCTAGTAAAGGCATATTCTTCTCTTTTTCAGGATACTCTAAAAAGGAATCCTGACGTTATTCCGGCTTCATTCCACGTCTGGAGGAGACATCACCTATCCAGTGTGTCTCTAGGTAGTTCAATTCAGAGCATTCTGATGTACAGTTTTAAAATTAAGGCCTTAAAATTAAGGCCTTAAAACCAAGCTTATTGACAATTTTTCAGGCTAGTAAAGGCATATTCTTCTCTTTTTCAGGATACTCTAAAAGGAATCCTGACGTTATTCCGGCTTCATTCCACGTGTGGAGGAGACTTCACCTATCCAGTGTGTCTCTCACATAATTTCAGACCATTCTGATGTACCAGTTTAAAATTAAGGCCTTGAAACAAGGCTATATTGACACTTTTTCAGGCTAGTAAAGGCATATTCTTCTCTTTTTCAGGATAATCTAAAAAGGAATCCTGACGTTATTCCGAATCATTCCACGTCTGAGGAGACATCACCTATCCAGTGTGTCTCTCACATAATTTCAGAGCATTGTAATGTACAGTTTTAAAATTAAGGCCTTGAAACCAAGGCTATATTGACACTTTTCAGGCTATTAAAGGCATATCTTCTCTTTTTCAGGATACTCTATAAAGGAATCCTGATGTTATTCCGGCTTCATTCCACGTCTGGAGGAGACATCACCTATCCAGTGTGTCTCTCAGGTAATTTCAGAGCATTCTGATGTACAGTTTTAAAATTAAGGCCTTAAAATTAAGGCCTTAAAACCAAGGCTATATTGACACTTTTTCAGGCTAGTAAGGCATATTCTCTCTTTTTCAGGATACTCTAAAAAGGAATCCTGATTATTCCGTCAGCTTCCACGTCTGGAGGAGACATCACCTATCCAGTGTGTCTCTAACGTAATTTCAGAGCATTCTGATGTACACTTTTAAAATTAAGGCCTTAAAATTAAGGCCTTAAAACCAAGGCTATATTGACACTTTTTCAGGCTAGTAAAGGCATATTCTTCTCTTTTTCAGGATACTCTAATAAGGAATCCTGACGTTTATTCCGGCTTCATTCCACAGTCTGGAGGAGACTTCACCTATCCAGTGTGTCTCTCACATAATTTCAGACCATTCTGATGTACAGTTTTAAAATTAAGGCCTTGAAACCAAGGCTATATTGACACTTTTTCAGGCTAGTAAAGGCATACTTCTTCTTTTTCAGGATAATCTAAAAGGAATCCTGACGTTATTCCGAATTCATTCCACATCTGGAGGAGACATCACCTATCCAGTGTGTCTCTCAAGTAATTCCAGAGCATTTGATGTACGGTCTTAAAATGAAGGCCTTGAAACAAGGCTATATTGACACTTTTTCAGGCTAGTAAAGGCATATTCTTCTCTTTTCAGGATACTCTAAAAGGAATCCTGACATTATTCCGGCTTCATTCCACATCTGGAGGAGACATCACCTATCCAGTGTGTCTCTAAGGTAATTTCAGAGCATTCTGATGTACAGTTTTAAAATTAAGGCCTTAAAATTAAGGCCTTAAAACCAAGGCTATATTGACACTTTTTCAGGCTAGTAAAGGCATATTCTTCTCTTTTTCAGGATACTCTAATAAGGAATCCTGACGTTATTCCGGCTTCATTCCACATCTGGGAGAGACTTCACCTATCCAGTGTGTCTCTCACATAATTTCAGAGCATTCTGATGTACAGTTTTAAAATAAGGCCTTGAAACCAAGGCTATATTGACACTTTTTCAGGCTAGTAAAGGCATATTCTTCTCTTTTTCAGGATACTCTAAAAAGGAATCCTGACGTTATTCCGAATTCATTCCACATCTGGAGGAGACATCACCTATCCAGTGTGTCTCTCAGGTAATTTCAGAGCATTCTGATGTACAGTTTTAAAATTAAGGCCTTAAAACAAGGCTATATCGACACTTTTTCAGGCTAGTAAAGGCATATTCTTCTCTTTTTCAGGATACTCTAAAAAGGAATCCTGACGTTATTCCGGCTTCATTCCACGTCTGGAGGAGACTTCACCTATCCAGTGTGTCTCTCACATAATTTCAGACCATTCTGATGTACAGTTTTAAAATTAAGGCCTGAAAACCAAGGCTATATTGACACTTTTTCAGGCTAGTAAAGGCATATTCTTCTCTTTTTCAGGATAATCTAAAAAGAATCCTGACGTTTCCGAATTCATTCCACGTCTGGAGGGACATCACCTATCCAGTGTGTCTCTACATAATTTCAGAGCATTCTGATGTACAGTTTTAAATTAAGGCCTTGAAACCAAGGCTATATTGACACTTTTTCAGGCTATTAAAGGCATATTCTTCTCTTTTTCAGGATACTCTAAAAAGGAATCCTGACGTTATTCCGGCTTCATTCAACGTCTGGAGGAGACATCACCTATCCAGTGTGTCTCTCAGGTATTTCAGAGCATTCTGATGTACAGTTTAAAATTAAGGCCTTAAAATTAAGGCCTTAAAACCAAGGCTATATTGACACTTTTTCAGGCTAGTAAAGGCATATTCTTCTCTTTTTCAGGATACTCTAAAAAGGAATCCTGACTTATTCCGCTTCATTCCACGTCTGGAGGAGACATCACCTATCCAGTGTGTCTCTAAGGTAATTTCAGAGCATTCTGATGTACACTTTTAAAATTAAGGCCTTAAAATTAAGGCCTTAAAACCAAGGCTATATTGACACTTTTTCAGGCTAGTAAAGGCATATTCTTCTCTTTTTCAGGATACTCTAATAAGGAATCCTGACGTTATTCCGGCTTCATTCCACATGTGGAGGAGACATCACCTATCCAGTGTGTCTCTCACAAATTTCAGACCATTCTGATGTACAGTTTTAAAATTAAGGCCTTGAAACCAAGGCTATATTGACACTTTTTCAGGCTAGTAAAGGCATATTCTTCTCTTTTTCAGGATACTCTAAAAGGAATCCTGACGTTATTCCGAATTCATTCCACATCTGGAGGAGACATCACCTATCCAGTGTGTCTCTCAGGTAATTCCAGAGCATTCTGATGTACGGTCTTAAAATGAAGGCCTTGAAACCAAGGCTATATTGACACTTTTTCAGGCTAGTAAAGGCATATTCTTCTCTTTTTCAGGATACTCTAAAAGGAATCCTGACGTTATTCCGGCTTCATTCCACATCTGGGAGAGACATCACCTATCCAGTGTGTCTCTAAGGTAATTTCAGAGCATTCTGATGTACAGTTTTAAAATTAAGGCCTTAAAATTAAGGCCTTAAAACCAAGGCTATATTGACACTTTTTCAGGCTAGTAAAGGCATATTCTTCTCTTTTTCAGGATACTCTAATAAGGAATCCTGACGTTATTCCGGCTTCATTCCACATGGGAGGAGACTTCACCTATCCAGTGTGTCTCTCTCACATAATTTCAGAGCATTCTGATGTACAGTTTTAAAATTAAGGCCTTGAAACCAAGGCTATATGACACTTTTTCAGGCTAGTAAGGCATATTCTATTCTTCTCTTTTTCAGGATAATCTAAAAAGAATCCTGACGTTATTCCGGCTTCATTCCACATCTGGAGGAGACATCACCTATCAGTGTGTCTCTCAGGTAATTTCAGAGCATTCTGATGTACAGTTTTAAAATTAAGGCCTTAAACCAAGGCTATAGAGACACTTTTTCAGGCTAGTAAAGGCATATTCTTCTCTTTTTCAGGATACTCTAAAAAGGAATCCTGACGTTATTCGGCTTCATTCCACGTGTGGAGGAGACTCACCTATCCAGTGTGTCTCTCACATAATTTCAGACCATTCTGATGTACAGTTTTAAAATTAAGGCCTTAAAATTAAGGCCTTAAACAAAGGCTATATTGACACTTTTTCAGGCTAGAAAAAGGCATATTCTTCTCTTTTTCAGGATACTCTAAAAAGGAATCCTGACGTTATTCCGGCTTCATTCCACGTGGAGGAGACATCACCTATCCAGTGTGTCTCTCACATAATTTCAGACCATTCTGATGTACAGTTTTAAAATTAAGGCCTTGAAACCAAGGCTATATTGACACTTTTTCAGGCTAGTAAGGCATATTCTTCTCTTTTCAGGATAATCTAAAAAGGAATCCTGACATATTCCGGCTTCATTCCACGTCTGGAGGAGACATCACCTATCCAGTGTGTCTCTAAGGTAATTTCAGAGCATTCTGATGTACAGTTTTAAAATTAAGGCCTTAAAATTAAGGCCTTAAAACCAAGGCTATATTGACACTTTTCAGGCTAGTAAAGGCATATTCTTCTCTTTTTCAGGATACTCTAAAAAGGAATCCTGACGTTATTCCGGCTTCATTCCACGTCTGGAGGAGACATCACCTATCCAGTGTGTCTCTAAGGTAATTCAGAGCATTCTGATGTACAGTTTTAAAATTAAGGCCATAAAACCAAGGCTATATTGACACTTTTACAGGCTATTAAGGCATTCTAAGGTAATTCAGAGCATTCTGATGTACAGTTTTAAATTAAGGCCTTAAAATTAAGGCCTTAAAAATAAAGGCTATATTGACACTTTTTCAGGCTAGTAAAGGCATATTCTTCTCTTTTTCAGGATACTCTAAAAAGGAATCCTGACGTTATTCCGAATTCATTCCACATCTGGAGGAGACATCACCTATCCAGTGTGTCTCTCAGGTAATTCCAGAGCATTCTGATGTAACGGTCTTAAAATTAGGCCTTGAAACCAAGGCTATATTGACACTTTTTCAGGCTAGTAAAGGCATATTCTTCTCTTTTTCAGGATACTCTAAAAGGAATCCTGACGTTATTCCAGCTTCATTCCACGTCTGGAGGAGACATCACCTATCCAGTGTGTCCTCTCAGTTATTTTCAGAGCATTCTGATGTACAGTTTTAAAATTAAGGCCTTAAAATTAGGCCTTAAAAACAAAGGCTATATTGACACTTTTTCAGGCTAGTAAAGGCATATTCTTCTCTTTTTCAGGATACTCTAAAAAGGAATCCTGACGTTATTCCGGCTTCATTCCAAGTCTGGAGGAGACATCACCTATCCAGTGTGTCTCTCACATAATTTCAGACCATTCTGATGTAAGTTTTAAAATAAGGCCTTGAAACCAAGGCTATATTGACACTTTTTCAGGCTATTAAAGGCATATTCTTTCTTTTTCAGGATAATCTAAAAAGGAATCCTGACGTTATTCCGAATTCATTCCACGTCTGGAGGAGACATCACCTATCCAGTGTGTCTCTCACATAATTTCAGAGTATTCTGATGTACAGTTTTAAATTAAGGCCTTGAAACCAAGGCTATATTGACACTTTTCAGGCTATTAAAGGCATATTCTTCTCTTTTTCAGGATACTCTAAAAAGGAATCCTGATGTTATTCCGGCTTCATTCCAGTCTGGAGGAGACATCACCTATCAGTGTGTTCTCAGGTAATTTCAGAGCATTCTGATGTACAGTTTTAAAATTACGGCCTTAAAATTAAGGCCTAAAACCAAGGCTATATTGACACTTTTCAGGCTAGTAAAGGCATATTCTTCTCTTTTTCAGGATACTCTAAAAAGGAATCCTGACATTATTCCGGCTTAATTCCACGTCTGGAGGAGACATCACCTATCCAGTGTGTCTCAAGGTATTTCAGAGCATTCTGATGTACAGTTTTAAAATTAAGGCCTTTAAATTAAGGCCTTAAAACCAGGCTATATTGACACTTTTTCAGGCTAGTAAAGGCATATTCTTCTCTTTTTCAGGATACTCTAATAAGGAATCCTGACGTTATTCCGGCTTCATTCCACATGTGGAGGAGACTTCACCTATCCAGTGTGTCTCTCAGGTAATTCAGAGCATTCTGATGTACGGTTTTTAAAATGAAGGCCTTGAAACCAAGGCTATATTGACACTTTTTCAGGCTAGTAAAGGCATATTCTTCTCTTTTTCAGGATACTCTAAAAAGGAATCCTGACGTTATTCCAGCTTCATTCCACAGTCTGGAGGAGACATCACCTATCCAGTGTGTCTGTCAGTTATTTTCAGAGCATTCTGATGTACAGTTTTAAAATTAAGGCCTTAAAATTAAGGCCTTAAAACCAAAGCTATATTGACACTTTTTCAGGCTAGTAAAGGCATATTCCTTCTCTTTTTCAGGATACTCTAAAAGGAATCCTGACGTTATTCCGGCTTCATTCCACGTCTGGAGGAGACATCACCTATCCAGTGTGTCTCTCACATAATTTCAGACCATTCTGATGTACAGTTTTAAAATTAAGGCCTTGAAACCAAGGCTATATTGACACTTTTTCAGGCTATTAAAGGCATATTCTTCTCTTTTTCAGGATACTCTAAAAAGGAATCCTGACGTTATTCCGGATTCATTCCACGTCTGGAGGAGACATCACCTATCCAGTGTGTCTCTCACATAATTTCAGAGTATTCTGATGTACAGTTTTAAAATTAAGGCCTTGAAACCAAGGCTATATTGACACTTTTTCAGGCTAATAAAGGCATATTCTTCTCTTTTTCAGGATACTCTAAAAAGGAATCCTGATGTTATTCCGGCTTCATTCCACATCTGGAGGAGACATCACCTATCCAGTGTGTTCTCAGGTAATTTCAGAGCATTCTGATGTACAGTTTTAAAATTAAGGCCTTAAAATTAAGGCCTTAAAACCAAGGCTATATTGACACTTTTTCAGGCTAGTAAAGGCATATTCTTCTCTTTTTCAGGATACTCTAAAAAGGAATCCTGACATTATTCCGGCTTATTCCACGTCTGGAGGAGACATCACCTATCCAGTGTGTCTCTAAGGTAATTTCAGAGCATTCTGATGTACAGTTTAAAATTAAGGCCTTAAAATTAAGGCCTTAAAACCAAGGCTATATTGACACTTTTTCAGGCTAGTAAAGGCATATTCTTCTCTTTTTCAGGATACTCTAATAAGGAATCCTGACGTTATTCCGGCTTCATTCCACATGTGGAGAGACTTCACCTATCCAGTGGTCTCTCACATAATTTCAGACCATTCTGATGTACAGTTTAAAATTAAGGCCTTGAAACCAAGGCTATATTGACACTTTTTCAGGCTAGTAAAGGCATATTCTTCTCTTTTTCAGGATAATCTAAAAAGGAATCCTGACGTTATTCCGGCTTCATTCCACGTCTGGAGGAGACATCACCTATCCAGTGTGTCTCTAAGGTAATTTCAGAGCATTCTGATGTACAGTTTTAAAATTAAGGCCTTTAAATTAAGGCCTTAAAACCAAGGCTATATTGACACTTTTTCAGGCTAGTAAAGGCATATTCTTCTCTTTTTCAGGATACTCTAAAAAGAATCCTGACGTTATTCCGGCTTCATTCCACGTCTGGAGGAGACATCACCTATCCAGTGTGTCTCTAAGGTAATTTCAGAGCATTCTGATGTACAGTTTTAAATTAAGGCCATAAAACCAAGGCTATATTGACACTTTTAGGCTATTAAAGGCATTCTAAGGCTAATTTCAGAGCATTCTATTCTACAGTTTTTCATTAAGGCCTTAAAATTAAGCGCCTTAATAAAGGCTTATTGATACTTTTTCAGCTAACAAAGGCAGTATTCTCTTAAAATTGCCTAAAAACACATATTCAAAGGCATATTCTTCTCTTTTCAGGATACTCTAAAAAGGAATCCTGACGTTATTCGAATTCATTCCACATCTGGAGGAGACATCACCTATCCAGTGTGTCTCTCAGGTAATTCCAGAGCATTCTGATGTACAGTCTTAAAATTAAGGCCTTGAAACCAAGGCTATATTGACACTTTTTCAGGCTATTAAAGGCATATTCTTCTCTTTTTCAGGATACTCTAAAAAGGAATCCTGACGTTATTCCAGCTTCATTCCACGTCTGGAGGAGACATCACCTATCCAGTGTGTCTCTCAGTTATTTCAGAGCATTCTGATGTACAGTTTTAAAATAAGGCCTTAAAATTAAGGCCTTAAAACCAAGGCTATATTGACACTTTTTCAGGCTAGTAAAGGCATATTCTCTCTTTTTCAGGATACTCTAAAAAGGAATCCTGACGTTATTCCGCTTCATTCCACGTCTGGAGGAGACATCACCTATCCAGTGTGTCTCTAAGGTAATTTCAGAGCATTCTGATGTACAGTTTTAAAATTAGGCCTTTAAATTAAGGCCTTAAAACCAAGGCTATATTGACACTTTTCAGGCTAGTAAAGGCATATTCTTCTCTTTTTCAGGATACTCTAATAAGGAATCCTGACGTTATTCCGGCTTCATTCCACATGTGGAGGAGACTTCACCTATCCAGTGTGTCTCTCACATAATTTCAGACCATTCTGATGTACAGTTTTAAAATTAAGGCCTTGAAACCAAGGCTATATTGACACTTTTTCAGGCTAGTAAAGGCATATTCCTTCTCTTTTTCAGGATAATCTAAAAAGGAATCCTGACGTTATTCCGCTTCATTCCACATCTGGAGGAGACATCACCTATCCAGTGTGTCTCTCAGGTAATTCCAGAGCATTCTGATGTACGTTTAAAATTAAGGCCTTGAAACCAAGGCTATATTGACACTTTTTCAGGCTATTAAAGGCATATTCTTCTCTTTTTCAGGATACTCTAAAAAGGAATCCTGACGTTATTCCGGCTTCATTCCACGTCTGGAGGAGACATCACCTATCCAGTGTGTCTCTAAGGTAATTTCAGAGCATTCTGATGTACAGTTTTAAATTAAGGCCATAAAACCAAGGCTATATTGACACTTTTACAGGCTATTAAAGGCATTCTAAGGTAATTCCAGAGCATTCTGATGTACAGTTTTTAAATTAAGGCCTTAAAATTAAGGCCTTAAAATAAAGGCTATATTGACACTTTTCAGGCTAGTAAGGCATATTCTTCTCTTTTTCAGGATACTCTAAAAAGGAATCCTGACGTTATTCCGAATTCATTCCACATCTGGAGGAGACATCACCTATCCAGTGTGTCTCTCAGGTAATTCCAGAGCATTCTGATGTACGGTCTTAAAATGAAGGCCTTGAAACCAAGGCTATATTGACACTTTTTCAGGCTATTAAAGGCATATTCTTCTCTTTTTCAGGATACTCTAAAAAGGAATCCTGACGTTATTCCAGCTTCATTCCACGTCTGGAGGAGACATCACCTATCCAGTGTGTCTCTCAGGTATTTTCAGAGCATTCTGATGTACAGTTTTAAAATTAAGGCCTTAAAATTAAGGCCTTAAAACCAAGGCTATATTGACACTTTTTCAGGCTAGTAAAGGCATATTCGTCTCTTTTTCAGGATACTCTAAAAAGGAATCCTGACGTTATTCCGGCTTCATTCCACGTCTGGAGGAGACATCACCTATCCAGTGTGTCTCTCACATAATTTCAGACCATTCTGATGTACAGTTTTAAAATTAAGGCCTTGAAACCAAGGCTATATTGACACTTTTTCAGGCTATTAAAGGCATATTCTTCTCTTTTTCAGGATACTCTAAAAAGGAATCCTGACGTTATCCGGCTTCATTCCACATCTGGAGGAGACATCACCTATCCAGTGTGTTCTCAGGTAATTTCAGAGCATTCTGATGTACAGTTTTAAAATTAAGGCCTTAAAATTAAGGCCTTAAAACCAAGGCTATATTGACACTTTTTCAGGCTAGTAAAGGCATATTCTTCTCTTTTTCAGGATACTCTAAAAAGGAATCCTGACGTTATTCCGGCTTCATTCCACGTCTGGAGGAGACATCACCTATCCAGTGTGTCTCTCAGGTAATTTCAGAGCATTCTGATGTACAGTTTTAAAATTAAGGCCTTAAAATTAAGGCCTTAAAACCAAGGCTATATTGACACTTTTTCAGGCTAGTAAAGGCATATTCTTCTCTTTTTCAGGATACTCTAAAAAGGAATCCTGACGTTATTCCGGCTTCATTCCACGTCTGGAGGAGACATCACCTATCCAGTGTGTCTCTCACATAATTTCAGAGCATTCTGATGTACAGTTTTAAAATTAAGGCCTTGAAACCAAGGCTATATTGACACTTTTTCAGGCTAGTAAAGGCATATTCTTCTCTTTTTCAGGATACTCTAAAAAGGAATCCTGACGTTATTCCGCTTCATTCCACATCTGGAGGAGACATCACCTATCCAGTGTGTCTCTCAGGTAATTCAGAGCATTCTGATGTACAGTTTAAAATTAAGGCCTTGAAACCAAGGCTATATTGACACTTTTTCAGGCTATTAAAGGCATATTCTTCTCTTTTTCAGGATACTCTAAAAAGGAATCCTGACGTTATTCCAGCTTCATTCCACGTCTGGAGGAGACATCACCTATCCAGTGTGTCTCTCAGTTATTTTCAGAGCATTCTGATGTACAGTTTTAAAATTAAGGCCTTAAAATTAAGGCCTTAAAACCAAGGCTATATTGACACTTTTTCAGGCTAGTAAAGGCATATTCTTCTCTTTTTCAGGATACTCTAAAAAGGAATCCTGACGTTATTCCGGCTTCATTCCACGTCTGGAGGAGACATCACCTATCCAGTGTGTCTCTCACATAATTTCAGAGCATTCTGATGTACAGTTTTAAAATTAAGGCCTTAAAATTAAGGCCTTAAAACCAAGGCTATATTGACACTTTTCAGGCTAGTAAAGGCATATTCTTCTCTTTTTCAGGATACTCTAAAAAGGAATCCTGACGTTATTCCGGCTTCATTCCACGTCTGGAGGAGACATCACCTATCCAGTGTGTCTCTCACATAATTTCAGAGCATTCTGATGTACAGTTTTAAAATTAAGGCCTTAAAACCAAGGCTATATTGACACTTTTTCAGGCTAGTAAAGGCATATTCTTCTCTTTTTCAGGATACTCTAAAAAGGAATCCTGACGTTATTCCGGCTTCATTCCACGTCTGGAGGAGACATCACCTATCCAGTGTGTCTCTCACATAATTTCAGAGCATTCTGATGTACAGTTTTAAATTAAGGCCTTGAAACCAAGGCTATATTGACACTTTTTCAGGCTGTAAAGGCATATTCTTCTCTTTTTCAGGATACTCTAAAAAGGAATCCTGACGTTATTCAAGCTTAATTCCAAGTCTGGAGGAGACATCACCTATCCAGTGTGTCTCTCACATAATTTCAGAGCATTCTGATGTACAGTTTTAAAATTAAGGCCTTGAAACCAAGGCTATATTGACACTTTTTCAGGCTATTAAAGGCATATTCTTCTCTTTTTCAGGATACTCTAAAAAGGAATCCTGACGTTATTCCGAATTCATTCCACGTCTGGAGGAGACATCACCTATCCAGTGTGTCTCTCACATAATTTCAGAGCATTCTGATGTACAGTTTTAAAATTAAGGCCTTGAAACCAAGGCTATATTGACACTTTTTCAGGCTATTAAAGGCATATTCTTCTCTTTTTCAGGATACTCTAAAAAGGAATCCTGACGTTATTCCGGCTTCATTCCACGTCTGGAGGAGACATCACCTATCCAGTGTGTCTCTCAGGTAATTTCAGAGCATTCTGATGTACAGTTTTAAAATTAAGGCCTTAAAATTAAGGCCTTAAAACCAAGGCTATATTGACACTTTTTCAGGCTAGTAAAGGCATATTCTTCTCTTTTTCAGGATACTCTAAAAAGGAATCCTGACGTTATTCCGGCTTCATTCCACGTCTGGAGGAGACATCACCTATCCAGTGTGTCTCTAAGGTAATTTCAGAGCATTCTGATGTACAGTTTTAAAATTAAGGCCTTAAAATTAAGGCCTTAAAACCAAGGCTATATTGACACTTTTTCAGGCTAGTAAAGGCATATTCTTCTCTTTTTCAGGATACTCTAATAAGGAATCCTGACGTTATTCCGGCTTCATTCCACATGTGGAGGAGACTTCACCTATCCAGTGTGTCTCTCACATAATTTCAGAGCATTCTGATGTACAGTTTTAAAATTAAGGCCTTGAAACCAAGGCTATATTGACACTTTTTCAGGCTAGTAAAGCATATTCTTCTCTTTTTCAGGATACTCTAAAAAGGAATCCTGACGTTATTCCGAATTCATTCCACATCTGGAGGAGACATCACCTATCCAGTGTGTCTCTCAGGTAATTTCAGAGCATTCTGATGTACGGTCTTAAAATTAAGGCCTTGAAACCAAGGCTATATTGACACTTTTTCAGGCTATAAAGGCATATTCTTCTCTTTTTCAGGATACTCTAAAAAGGAATCCTGACGTTATTCCAGCTTCATTCCACGTCTGGAGGAGACATCACCTATCCAGTGTGTCTCTCAGTTATTTTCAGAGCATTCTGATGTACAGTTTTAAAATTAAGGCCTTAAAATTAAGGCCTTAAAACCAAGCTATATTGACACTTTTTCAGGCTAGTAAAGGCATATTCGTCTCTTTTTCAGGATACTCTAAAAAGGAATCCTGACGTTATTCCGGCTTCATTCCACGTCTGGAGGAGACATCACCTATCCAGTGTGTCTCTCAGGTAATTTCAGAGCATTCTGATGTACAGTTTTAAAATTAAGGCCTTAAAATTAAGGCCTTAAAACCAAGGCTATATTGACACTTTTTCAGGCTAGTAAAGGCATATTCTTCTCTTTTTCAGGATACTCTAATAAGGAATCCTGACGTTATTCCGGCTTCATTCCACATGTGGAGGAGACATCACCTATCCAGTGTGTCTCTCACATAATTTCAGAGCATTCTGATGTACAGTTTTAAAATTAAGGCCTTGAAACCAAGGCTATATTGACACTTTTTCAGGCTAGTAAAGGCATATTCTTCTCTTTTTCAGGATACTCTAAAAAGGAATCCTGACGTTATTCCGAATCATTCCACATCTGGAGGAGACATCACCTATCCAGTGTGTCTCTCAGGTAATTTCCAGAGCATTCTGATGTACAGTCTTAAAATGAAGGCCTTGAAACCAAGGCTATATTGACACTTTTTCAGGCTATAAAGGCATATTCTTCTCTTTTTCAGGATACTCTAAAAAGGAATCCTGACGTTATTCCGGCTTCATTCCACGTCTGGAGGAGACATCACCTATCCAGTGTGTCTCTCAGGTAATTTCAGAGCATTCTGATGTACAGTTTTAAAATTAAGGCCATAAAACCAAGGCTATATTGACACTTTTACAGGCTATTAAAGGCATTCTAAGGTAATTTCAGAGCATTCTGATGTACAGTTTTTAAATTAAGGCCTTAAAATTAAGGCCTTAAAAAAAGGCTATATTGATACTTTTTCAGGCTAGTAAAGGCATATTCTTCTCTTTTTCAGGATACTCTAAAAAGGAATCCTGACGTTATTCCGCTTCATTCCACATCTGGAGGAGACATCACCTATCCAGTGTGTCTCTCAGGTAATTTCAGAGCATTCTGATGTACGGTCTTAAAATGAAGGCCTTGAAACCAAGGCTATATTGACACTTTTTCAGGCTATTAAAGGCATATTCTTCTCTTTTTCAGGATACTCTAAAAAGGAATCCTGACGTTATTCCAGCTTCATTCCACGTCTGGAGGAGACATCACCTATCCAGTGTGTCTCTCAGTTATTTTCAGAGCATTCTGATGTACAGTTTTAAAATTAAGGCCTTAAAATTAAGGCCTTAAAACCAAAGCTATATTGACACTTTTTCAGGCTAGTAAAGGCATATTCGTCTCTTTTTCAGGATACTCTAAAAAGGAATCCTGACGTTATTCCGGCTTCATTCCACGTCTGGAGGAGACATCACCTATCCAGTGTGTCTCTCACATAATTTCAGAGCATTCTGATGTACAGTTTTAAAATTAAGGCCTTGAAACCAAGGCTATATTGACACTTTTTCAGGCTATTAAAGGCATATTCTTCTCTTTTTCAGGATACTCTAAAAAGGAATCCTGATGTTATTCCGGCTTCATTCCACATCTGGAGGAGACATCACCTATCCAGTGTGTTTCTCAGGTAATTTCAGAGCATTCTGATGTACAGTTTTAAAATTAAGGCCTTAAAATTAAGGCCTTAAAACCAAGGCTATATTGACACTTTTTCAGGCTAGTAAAGGCATATTCTTCTCTTTTTCAGGATACTCTAAAAAGGAATCCTGACGTTATTCCGGCTTCATTCCACGTCTGGAGGAGACATCACCTATCCAGTGTGTCTCTAAGGTAATTTCAGAGCATTCTGATGTACAGTTTTAAAATTAAGGCCTTAAAATTAAGGCCTTAAAACCAAGGCTATATTGACACTTTTTCAGGCTAGTAAAGGCATATTCTTCTCTTTTTCAGGATACTCTAATAAGGAATCCTGACGTTATTCCGGCTTCATTCCACATGTGGAGGAGACTTCACCTATCCAGTGTGTCTCTCACATAATTTCAGACCATTCTGATGTACAGTTTTAAAATTAAGGCCTTGAAACCAAGGCTATATTGACACTTTTTCAGGCTAGTAAAGGCATATTCTTCTCTTTTTCAGGATAATCTAAAAAGGAATCCTGACGTTATTCCGAATTCATTCCACATCTGGAGGAGACATCACCTATCCAGTGTGTCTCTCAGGTAATTCCAGAGCATTCTGATGTACGGTCTTAAAATGAAGGCCTTGAAACCAAGGCTATATGGACACTTTTTCAGGCTATTAAAGGCATATTCTTCTCTTTTTCAGGATACTCTAAAAAGGAATCCTGACGTTATTCCAGCTTCATTCCACGTCTGGAGGAGACATCACCTATCCAGTGTGTCTCTCAGTTATTTTCAGAGCATTCTGATGTACAGTTTTAAAATTAAGGCCTTAAAATTAAGGCCTTAAAACCAAGGCTATATTGACACTTTTTCAGGCTAGTAAAGGCATATTCTTCTCTTTTTCAGGAT
This sequence comes from Etheostoma spectabile, assembly GCF_008692095.1. Taxonomy (NCBI): domain Eukaryota; kingdom Metazoa; phylum Chordata; class Actinopteri; order Perciformes; family Percidae; genus Etheostoma; species Etheostoma spectabile. Next base: position 18,544 of record NW_022604363.1, read on the forward strand.
ACTCTAAAAAGGAATCCTGACGTTATTCCGGCTTCATTCCACGTCTGGAGGAGACATCACCTATCCAGTGTGTCTCTCACATAATTTCAGAGCATTCTGATGTACAGTTTTAAAATTAAGGCCTTAAAATTAAGGCCTTAAAACCAAGGCTATATTGACACTTTTTCAGGCTAGTAAAGGCATATTCTTCTCTTTTTCAGGATACTCTAAAAAGGAATCCTGACGTTATTCCGGCTTCATTCCACGTCTGGAGGAGACATCACCTATCCAGTGTGTCTCTCACATAATTTCAGAGCATTCTGATGTACAGTTTTAAAATTAAGGCCTTAAAACCAAGGCTATATTGACACTTTTTCAGGCTAGTAAAGGCATATTCTTCTCTTTTTCAGGATACTCTAAAAAGGAATCCTGACGTTATTCCGGCTTCATTCCACGTCTGGAGGAGACATCACCTATCCAGTGTGTCTCTCACATAATTTCAGAGCATTCTGATGTACAGTTTTAAAATTAAGGCCTTGAAACCAAGGCTATATTGACACTTTTTCAGGCTATTAAAGGCATATTCTTCTCTTTTTCAGGATACTCTAAAAAGGAATCCTGACGTTATTCCGAACTCATTCCACGTCTGGAGGAGACATCACCTATCCAGTGTGTCTCTCACATAATTTCAGAGCATTCTGATGTACAGTTTTAAAATTAAGGCCTTGAAACCAAGGCTATATTGACACTTTTTCAGGCTATTAAAGGCATATTCTTCTCTTTTTCAGGATACTCTAAAAAGGAATCCTGACGTTATTCCGGCTTCATTCCACGTCTGGAGGAGACATCACCTATCCAGTGTGTCTCTCAGGTAATTTCAGAGCATTCTGATGTACAGTTTTAAAATTAAGGCCTTAAAATTAAGGCCTTAAAACCAAGGCTATATTGACACTTTTTCAGGCTAGTAAAGGCATATTCTTCTCTTTTTCAGGATACTCTAAAAAGGAATCCTGACGTTATTCCGGCTTCATTCCACGTCTGGAGGAGACATCACCTATCCAGTGTGTCTCTCAGGTAATTTCAGAGCATTCTGATGTACAGTTTTAAAATTAAGGCCTTAAAATTAAGGCCTTAAAACCAAGGCTATATTGACACTTTTTCAGGCTATTAAAGGCATATTCTTCTCTTTTTCAGGATACTCTAAAAAGGAATCCTGATGTTATTCCGGCTTCATTCCACATCTGGAGGAGACATCACCTATCCAGTGTGTCTCTCAGGTAATTTCAGAGCATTCTGATGTACAGTTTTAAAATTAAGGCCTTAAAATTAAGGCCTTAAAACCAAGGCTATATTGACACTTTTTCAGGCTAGTAAAGGCATATTCTTCTCTTTTTCAGGATACTCTAAAAAGGAATCCTGACGTTATTCCGGCTTCATTCCACGTCTGGAGGAGACATCACCTATCCAGTGTGTCTCTCAGGTAATTTCAGAGCATTCTGATGTACAGTTTTAAAATTAAGGCCTTAAAATAAGGCCTTAAAACCAAGGCTATATTGACACTTTTTCAGGCTAGTAAAGGCATATTCTTCTCTTTTTCAGGATACTCTAAAAAGGAATCCTGACGTTATTCCGGCTTCATTCCACATCTGGAGGAGACATCACCTATCCAGTGTGTCTCTCACATAATTTCAGAGCATTCTGATGTACAGTTTTAAAATTAAGGCCTTGAAACCAAGGCTATATTGACACTTTTTCAGGCTAGTAAAGGCATATTCTTCTCTTTTTCAGGATACTCTAAAAAGGAATCCTGACGTTATTCCGAATTCATTCCACATCTGGAGGAGACATCACCTATCCAGTGTGTCTCTCAGGTAATTTCAGAGCATTCTGATGTACGGTCTTAAAATGAAGGCCTTGAAACCAAGGCTATATTGACACTTTTTCAGGCTAGTAAAGGCATATTCTTCTCTTTTTCAGGATACTCTAAAAAGGAATCCTGACGTTATTCCAGCTTCATTCCACGTCTGGAGGAGACATCACCTATCCAGTGTGTCTCTCAGGTAATTTCAGAGCATTCTGATGTACAGTTTTAAAATTAAGGCCTTAAAATTAAGGCCTTAAAACCAAGGCTATATTGACACTTTTTCAGGCTAGTAAAGGCATATTCTTCTCTTTTTCAGGATACTCTAAAAAGGAATCCTGACGTTATTCCGGCTTCATTCCACGTCTGGAGGAGACATCACCTATCCAGTGTGTCTCTCACATAATTTCAGAGCATTCTGATGTACAGTTTTAAAATTAAGGCCTTAAAACCAAGGCTATATTGACACTTTTTCAGGCTAGTAAAGGCATATTCTTCTCTTTTTCAGGATACTCTAAAAAGGAATCCTGACGTTATTCCAGCTTAATTCCAAGTCTGGAGGAGACATCACCTATCCAGTGTGTCTCTCAGGTAATTTCAGAGCATTCTGATGTACAGTTTTAAAATAAGGCCTTGAAACCAAGGCTATATTGACACTTTTTCAGGCTATTAAAGGCATATTCTTCTCTTTTTCAGGATACTCTAAAAAGGAATCCTGACGTTATTCCGGCTTCATTCCACGTCTGGAGGAGACATCACCTATCCAGTGTGTCTCTCACATAATTTCAGAGCATTCTGATGTACAGTTTTAAAATTAAGGCCTTAAAACCAAGGCTATATTGACACTTTTTCAGGCTGTTAAGGCATATTCTTCTCTTTTTCAGGATACTCTAAAAAGGAATCCTGGCGTTATTCAAGCTTAATTCCAAGTCTGGAGGAGACATCACCTATCCAGTGTGTCTCTCACCTAATTTCAGAGCATTCTGATGTACAGTTTTAAAATTAGGCCTTGAAACCAAGGCTATATTGACACTTTTTCAGGCTATTAAAGGCATATTCTTCTCTTTTTCAGGATAATCTAAAAAGGAATCCTGACGTTATTCCGCTTCATTCCACGTCTGGAGGAGACATCACCTATCCAGTGTGTCTCTCACATAATTTCAGAGCATTCTGATGTACAGTTTTAAAATTAAGGCCTTGAAACCAAGGCTATATTGACACTTTTCAGGCTATTAAAGGCATATTCTTCTCTTTTTCAGGATACTCTAAAAAGGAATCCTGACGTTATTCCGGCTTCATTCCACGTCTGGAGGAGACATCACCTATCCAGTGTGTCTCTCAGGTAATTTCAGAGCATTCTGATGTACAGTTTTAAAATTAAGGCCTTAAAATTAAGGCCTTAAAACCAAGGCTATATTGACACTTTTTCAGGCTAGTAAAGGCATATTCTTCTCTTTTTCAGGATACTCTAAAAAGGAATCCTGACGTTATTCCGGCTTCATTCCACGTCTGGAGGAGACATCACCTATCCAGTGTGTCTCTCAGGTAATTTCAGAGCATTCTGATGTACAGTTTTAAAATTAAGGCCTTAAAATTAAGGCCTTAAAACCAAGGCTATATTGACACTTTTTCAGGCTAGTAAAGGCATATTCTTCTCTTTTTCAGGATACTCTAAAAAGGAATCCTGACGTTATTCCGGCTTCATTCCACGTGTGGAGGAGACATCACCTATCCAGTGTGTCTCTCACATAATTTCAGACCATTCTGATGTACAGTTTTAAAATTAAGGCCTTGAAACCAAGGCTATATTGACACTTTTTCAGGCTAGTAAAGGCATATTCTTCTCTTTTTCAGGATAATCTAAAAAGGAATCCTGACGTTATTCCGAATTCATTCCACGTCTGGAGGAGACATCACCTATCCAGTGTGTCTCTCACATAATTTCAGAGCATTCTGATGTACAGTTTTAAAATTAAGGCCTTGAAACCAAGGCTATATTGACACTTTTTCAGGCTAGTAAAGGCATATTCTTCTCTTTTTCAGGATACTCTAAAAAGGAATCCTGACGTTATTCCGAATTCATTCCACGTCTGGAGGAGACATCACCTATCCAGTGTGTCTCTCACATAATTTCAGAGCATTCTGATGTACAGTTTTAAAATTAAGGCCTTAAAATTAAGGCCTTAAAATTAAGGCCTTAAAACCAAGGCTATATTGACACTTTTTCAGGCTAGTAAAGGCATATTCTTCTCTTTTTCAGGATACTCTAAAAAGGAATCCTGACGTTATTCCGGCTTCATTCCACATCTGGAGGAGACATAACCTATCCAGTGTGTCTCTCAGGTAATTTCAGAGCATTCTGATGTACAGTTTTAAAATTAAGGCCTTAAAATTAAGGCCTTAAAACCAAGGCTATATTGACACTTTTTCAGGCTAGTAAAGGCATATTCTTCTCTTTTTCAGGATACTCTAATTCATTAAACCACGTTAAGCTTTTTCACGTTAGGCGTTTTAGAACGTCCCTGCATCTGTCTTCAGTTTCACTGCCTACTGTAAGTTAGAACCTGCATCAATACATCTTTCACTCCAAACGGCAAGATTCATGAAACACCTGCAAAGGAATTGTTGAGTAAGGTCTGGAAACTGACAGTTGGCCAACTTGCCCTGGTAGGCTAACGCTAACGGTACACCATCCTAAAGTAGCCTAACGTTACATTAACGTTACATCCGTTTACTTACTTGAAGGTTGCGCGTGAGCGTCGCCACCGTCTTCCTGCAGCCTTTTCCACATTCACTGCAGAAGTTAGGCTTCTCTTTGAACTCTTTGCGACAATGTTTGCAATACATGATAGCGGATACCTCTGTGCTCCCGCTTGTCTGGAGCACAGAAGAGTTCTGGTGATATATTTCCGGTTCAAAGGACGGACCAGTTCTTTTGTCCAATCAGCGACGATTCCTGTCGCCCGAGGGTACCCACCTTTTCCGTTTGGTTAATGTCGTTGTGTTTTCTCTTTTTGTGTTGTGTTCTCTTTTGTCGTTGTGTTTTCTCTTTTTGTGTTTTGTTTTCTGATTTGCCGTTGTGTTTTCTGATTTGCTGTTGTTTCTCTTTTTTGTGTTGTGTTTTCTCTTTTTGTGTTGTGTTTTCTGATTTGACTTTGTAGTAATGTCTAAAGTCCTACCATGGACATGTAACTTGGTTACCGTGGTTACCTTCTTTAAAGCCTTTCTAGCGTGGTATAGAAAGAGACTCAGCTCCATTTGGGCCAGGTCTCATTATTATTCAACCAGCTAAGCTGCTTGACTCTGATTGGCTAACAGTTAACCAATTAGAGCCTGGCTTTATCCAGCTCATGAATATTAATGAGGTCAGACAACATGACGTCAGACTGACCAGCTGTTGTGATTGGTCTGATTTCTCCTCTTATTTCTTTTCAGTGGCTAGAGCTGACAGATGGTGGCCCCCCACCCCCCCACACACACACTAATGTATTTACAATCCGCTCTATGTGTTCCATTTCTATACCCGTGTGTGAGCGTTTGTGTTCATGGCACTGCTCACCTGTTTAAAGGTGGTCATCAGTAAAATGTTTCTTCTGCATCACAAGAATAAAAAGATGACAAATGTGAACTTCGACATTTTTTTTTTTAAATCTGAATGGGAACCAGTTTCATCATATTTGTAACTGTTGACGTATAATCATATACTAGAATTACTACACAGCCTACATTACAGACTACATCACAGACTTTATGAAAACAGAATCTTCCTCCAACAAATTCTCAATCGCTCGTTCGTGTCAAAACGGTTCTTGTTATGAGATCCCATTCATATTATAAAAATTTTATTTTTCATGTTATAGCCACCGACTTATTCCATTTTAAGAACAAACTTCTCTTGTTGTATCACAACATGTTACCATTATTCACAAAATCAACGAATCTCTTTGAAACCGTTTCTTCTTATCACATAAGTGGTTATAAGTAGAAACTTCCCTCCATGGCTATATGTCATCATAACAAGAAAAAACATTTGGTTATAATGCAAAATAGGATCTAGTGGAAACAAGAAAAAGTACTCGTTAGAACGAGCAAATAAACTGAGCTGAACTCTTAATACTGCCGGCTCAGGCTGGTGAGTCAGGGACCCTTTCAGGATCAGGAGCAGGATCCTGATATACCTCTATTCCATGGTATATGATTAAAAAGCACTAATGATGTGTGTGTTTGACATTATTCACAGTTGATTGGCACCATGTTTGCAGCAGCTTCAGTTCTGAAAATGTCCGAGCTGCAGATGCAGACAGATGTTTCCGCTGCTCTCTGTCCCTGGCTTGTCTCTCCTGGACTGTAGAAAGAGATGTCCCGATACCAGGGTCAGAAAAGCCTTCCGTGTCGCCTAAAACCATCGGCAAAGTCCTGGAATTTACGCACCGATCCGATAATGTAGCCACTGTCAAACTGCCACACATCCATATGATGTTAGTAGTACACAGCTGTAAAACCTAATTAAATAGAAGTAGTTTTAACACGCTGGTGTCGGATTGGTACTTGATGTTGGTATCGGAACATCTCTAACTGTAGGATGGCAGATGAGATGAGAAGGTCCCCCAAGTGGATCCAGCTGGCTCTGCTACAGTCCTGTCCTGCTGCGGCTGGCGTAGAAACAACAAGGCACTGGTAGACTGATGCTGCAGGAGGAGGGGGGGGGGGGGGACAGACCTCCTCCAGTGTCCCGGTGTACAATCAGCTGATATCTGGCGTCCCATGGCCAGGAACAAGAGCCCCGCCTGCCGTCACGTCCTGTGGGGTCTGTCGGGCCTGAGACTGAGCGAGGATGTGCAACCCAAACATAACACAAAAAGTCTGTATCCTGAAGATTGCTTTAATGAGATTTGGCACACAGTGGTACTACATTACTGGGTGGGGGGGGGGGGGGAAGATAAACTGATCACAGTGTCCAGCAGTCTTGTGGATCCAAACTTCATTTCAGAGATCCGTCACATTGTCGAGTACCTGGCATCAAACAAGCAACACAGAAGATGAAACCAATCCCACAAAGACCAGCTAGATAAAAACAAAACAATATTCTCTGGGATGGTAGGAAACAGGGGCGGAGCTAGACCGAAGGGGGGGGGGTTCTTATTTACAGCAGCCATATGGAAAATCTTTCAAGCTATTTGATCATACAACGGCTTAAAACCTCTGTACATCATCTCACAGTTGTCCAACTGTCTTCATCATTCTGAAACCAAAATACAACTAATGTGAGGAAGACTTTATCTAAAGTGGCAAAAACTGTCGGAGGTTATTCTTTTCAAGTTTCAGTTTGGCTTAAACAGCATTGGTCATGTTTCCGGGATGCCCCGGAAGATCCGCCGCATGTCCCTTATGTTGGCCGGATGTCCATCCCCGTCCTCTGTCTCTGTGTTGGCGTTTTCAAAGGACTATGGTTACCAGGTCCTCAGATCTCTGCAGGGTAAATCGAGACAGCTAGCTAGACTATCTGTCCAATCTGAGGACTATGGTTACCTGGTCCTCAGGTCTCTGCAGGGTAAATCCAGACAGCTAGCTAGACTATCTGTCCAATCTGAGGACTATGGTTACCTGGTCCTCAGATCTCTGCAGGGGAAATCCAGACAGCTAGCTAGACTATCTGTCCAATCTGAGGACTATGGTTACCTGGTCCTCAGATCTCTGCAGGGTAAATCCAGACAGCTAGCTAGACTATCTGTCCAATCTGAGGACTATGGTTACCTGGTCCTCAGATCTCTGCAGGGTAAATCCAGACAGCTAGCTAGACTATCTGTCCAATCGGAGTTTTCTGTTGACAACTGAAACTACTTCTGAACGTACACATGTTCCACCAAAACAACTTCCTGAGACTGAGGGGTAACTTAAAACCTTAAAGATTCAGGGCTTTGAGAAAAACACTTGGGGCTGGAGCCCCAGAACTCCCCCCCCTCCCCCCCCCCCCCCAAGCTCCGCCCATGCATGGGAACAGTTTACCTGTGCAAAACGCTTCAATCTGATGGATGCTCCGGACATGATCTGTTCACTTCAAACCACTCATCGATACAGCTGGGGGGGGAAAGCAAAGAAGAGATGAGTCACGCAAATGTGTTTTCATAACACATACAGTATTTGAAAGAGCAATGCATATTCCTTATTAATATAAACCATGTGGATATGTCTTTTTAGCACAAGTTGTCTTCTTTATTTTGTTCTGTGCTGAGCTGTGATGCAGCCTAAACACAGCTCCCCCCCCCCGGAAATAAACGGTTCCTACCCTTTGTGGTAGATGCAGAGGCAGGGCAGGCGAGCGATGGTGTCTCCCTGGACCAGCTCCTCCAGCAGATTGCACATTCCCCTGCATCCTTGGCCAAGACGTCCTCTGTGAGACAGCGGACACATCACACCACTGGCATCAGTAAAGATTATATTATAACCAAACACTTCTTCCATTACACCATTCATAACACAACTAAAATAACATGAGATCTTCTCACAATGCCCAATAAGGTTACATAGATATGCTACATGTCTATGTACATATGACCTTCACTTGCCTTCATTCAACTTTAACATGTTTGTGTTTGTGTTAAGAATGTATACAAAAGGTATATTTCTTGAAAGTCACTGTTCCACTGTTATTTACTGCCGATGTCATCTTTGGTCATCATTTTGTTTAACAAAGACTAGCTATGTTTTTATCACCTTTTTTAGAATCCAAATTTAGGGATCTTTGTTCTTTTGTTCAGTTTGATTTGATTTATTAAAAACATTACTTGTGAATAGGTTCCTCAAAAATCCAACATCAAGCTGGATCTACTTTAAATATTATATTTATATATTTATTTTAATAGGACAGCTGAAGATATGAAAAAGGGGGGGGGGGGGGGGGGGAATGACACGTAGCAAAGGACTGCAGGTCGGAGTCGAACCCCGGTCCGCTGCGTCGAGGAGTAAACCCCTTCACAGGGGGCGCCCACACCACCAACCGACCATCCGTGCACCCAGTTTTTGGTTTATCTTCCTCTTTCTCTTTTATTTTAATTGGCTTATGCATTGGAGAGTGCCCATATTAAGTCCCTCCGAGTTTTTTTTTTTTTTAATTTCTCTATAAACACGGAGTGTGTGTGTGTGTGTGTGTGTGTTTTGCACTGGTCCAGCTCTACAGTGGAAGTCAGCGTATGTACCATTAAAGCCATCACCTGCAAAGCACAGTCATTAGAAGTGGCCTTATGCAACAGTGGATTAACCCACATAGGCCTGAAAAGCTAGTTTTATGGGCTGTAGCACATGGCCTGCAGCTCAGCTGAGGGGAAAACATCTTTAATGTATCAACAGCGCCGGTCACACCGGCAGAGACAGACGGAAAGAGACATGACAATCACACTGATGTGTTATGGGAAGTCAACTGGGTCACTCCCCGATGGGAGTCGAGTGCAGATGTGAGCTGAGCATGGGTCACTTTACAACGAGTAGCCTCCGAGATGCTAACGAGAGACTTCTGTAACGTCTGAAGTAGCCTCCGAGATGCTAACGAGAGACCTCTGTAACGTCTGAAGTAGCCTCCGAGATGCTAACGAGAGACTTCTGTATTGTCTGAAGTAGCCTCCGAGATGCTAACGACAGACTTCTGTATTGTCTGAAGTAGCCTCGAGATGCTAACGAGAGACTTCTGTATTGTCTGAAGTAGCCTCCGAGATGCTAACGAGAGACTTCTGTATTGTCTGAAGTAGCCTCCGAGATGCTAACGAGAGACTTCTGTAACGTCTGAAGTAGCCTCTGAAAAGCTAACGAGAGACTTCTGTAACGTCTGAAGTAGCCTCCGAAATGCTAACGAGAGACTTCTGTAACGTCTGAAGTAGCCTCCGAGATGCTAACGAGAGACTTCTGTAACGTCTGAAGTAGCCTCCGAGATGCTAACGAGAGACTTCTGTAACGTCTGAAGTAGCCTCCGAGATGCTAACTAGAGACTTCTGTAACGCCAACACAGTAAAAATGGACCTACTTATCCAAGTTGGTTCACTGTTAGCTACAAGTTAGCATCAAACACAACAAAGGCTGTCACTGGAATGGTGTTCAGAGCTAACGTTAGCAACCAATCAACCATAGATATCTACAACAATTTCCACCTTTTGTTATTGTAATGAGAAAAGTTTATTGTTTCATGGATTTCGCTAATTTCAGTATGACAAGTTATGCTTTAAACCGTTAAAATCTGAGCATTTGAGACTCACATCTGCACTCGACTCACATCGGGGAGGGACAAGCTGGGTGGGCCAAAAAAAGTCTATAACCCAATCAACTGGTGGTGCCTGTGAACAACTTTCATTGGAATGAATGGGGTGCGATCCTGTAATGAGTTTTTCCACCTACCATCAGAAATCAGAAAGGGGTTTATTACCACAGTAAGTCACACCTATGCGTGAATGGTGCATACACACACAATGGCAACAGATACACCATGGTATCAGAAATAGGACTGTACAAAACAAATGCAGTCGCGGTTGCCTTTTAAATGATCCTGCAGACATAAAGCAGGATAATTTGGCTGCCGCTCATGTTGAATTTAACAACAAGTTGAACTATTCAGAGGTTTTTGGGCGGTCCAGTTTAACTCCACCTGTGTTGATGGTGTTTTTTGTCTTCCAAGTTGACTATGAAACTCAGAAGCCAAAGCACTGCTACTTCTGCTACTTGGGCGGAGTGATTAGTGTAACACCAGACAAGCACCGTTACTCTCCACGGGGCTTCCTGTTTGCTTTGAGCAAATCACTCCGCCCAAGTTACAGAAGGAGCAGTGCTTCGGCTTCAGGGAATATAGTTCCCAGTTAGTATACAGTTACAAGATGGCTGCGTCTCGTGTGACCTTATATGTATGGTGTAAATAGAAACATGTTGGCGTTATTTTGACACTTATTGGGAGCAGTAGGCTAGACGGAGCCGGTTACCTCCAGCATCTGTGCTAAGCTAGGCTAGCGGTGGGGGCGCCAGACAGACAGAGTTCACGGAGATGAGAAGGTTATGTATGAATTTATCTAATCTAATCTCTGGGGACACGGTGAATTGGTCGGCGTGTTCCTTAAAGAGTTACTATCATGAATGGAAATCCTAAATCTGTGCATTCAGGCTGAAAATATTGCTGCTGGTTCCTTTATGAGAAACATTTTGGCAACCGTAATAAATAACCGGACGACAGTTAACCCCTGTAAGGACCCGGCAGGAAGGATCAGGGATCAGCAGAGAGCAGCGTTCTGCTGCAGGACTCTGACAGGATCATCAGTCTGTTTCACAGCCGGTTCTAAACCTGAAACGGGGTCAGGACCCACCTCGCCCTCTAGAAGCCAGTTCTATGGAAACACACACAGAGCTGTGCTGTTATGTACACATGACAGCTGCTGTTTGTGTCGGCGTGATGAACCGGCGGCGGATGGATTCAGGGACGGGAGGTTTACGTGTGCGAAAATAATCATTTCAAGGCCGAACCACGAGTGCTGTTGGCTCGAGCGGGTGGTGGGGGGGGGGGTTCACCTGACACTCCCAGTTTCTGCTCTGCTGTCCACCAGCATCATATAGTGGCAATGACCGGTGAGAAGTCTTGGGTGGCAGAAATACATGTTACTCCAGTCTTTCCCATGTAAATAAACAGCCAGTGGGAACCAATAGATAATTTCCAAAAAGAAAAGGCAATTATCCATTGTTTATGTTCTATATTCTTTCTACAACGCACAATCCATTAACTATAGCGACATACTGTAGTGAGTCCATGAACACGGCGGCTGTCTGTGGCTAGTTCACATCTGGAACAACTTGCTAACATGCTGACATATTCTGGACCAGAGAATATTCATTTATTTACCCTAAATGTAGCTCAGCGTGAATTCTATTGAGGAAGACCTAACTATTATCGATGCTCTCCTAAATCAATTCAGCAGTTATCCTAATAAATGTATATTTTATCATGCTGTGATGGTTCTCTAGCCCTATACTGTACATATATATAGAAATATTCGTATAGCGATGTTGTCTAATTGTCAAAGACTTTGTACATTTTATTTGAGCTGTACAATAAATCCTATTTGTCTCTGTTGAATGACTCGCTCTCTGTGCTGTAACGTGGCGTTTTACGTGGAGTGAGCACCACGCCAGACTCCATTTTAAAATTAGCCAGTTACTGTAAATGCTACATTGCTTGTCAGGAAATAACGAGGGAAGCAGAGAGAACGTGAACCAGCTTTAAAAGTGACGGTTTGCTTTTCAAATAATAGATATGTGGTGAATCCAATTCATGCCAACGGGAAGAGAGGTTCATGTGGATTTCGAAAAATGCATGTAAATTGAGAAGAGAATTTAGAGATAGCATCAAACTAGAAGAAACAAACATTGCCCAATGTGATGATGATGGCAAAAAAAGACTTGACAGTTAACATATTGCACAAGCTGCTGTGTGTGTGTGTGTGTGTGTGTGTGTGTGTGTGTGTGTGTGTGTGTGTGTGTGTGTGTGTGTGTGGTGTGTGTGTGTGTGTGTGTGTGTGTGTGTGTGTGTCTTGCCCTCGGCTGCCACACAGGAATTTCTTTTTCTGACATCCAGGTTGGAAAAATACATCTTTACCAAGTCCACCTCTTGAACCTTCTCTTTATCATCAGCAAAGATCAGCGGACTAAACATTCAGCCAGCAGCATCTCGTTTTCAGCCGACCCTGACCTTTTGACTTTCACGGGTAATATCTGCAGCAGGTGACTCATCTATAAATATTAACTCCTTGAGTAACTCAATGACGCATTAAAGCCAAGCTAAGGTTGAATCAGTAATTCTTTGTATTAAACCTATTTATTGGTTAACGGTTAATGATCAAAATCCCTCATGTACTGTAGCCGCTTGCATCTTGCTTCATGTATTTATGTGTCCAACATGTCCCGTGCCATTGCTATGGACATGTCCCCTGATGAGACAAAGTCCTTTCATCTGTCTTTGAATCAGGAGGTTTGGTGTAAAGACAAGCAACACGCTTGATGTTAACTCAGGGGTGTTTGTGGCCATTCTAATAAGATAAACACACACACACACACACACACACAACACACACACACACACACACACACACACACACACACACACACACCACACACACACACACACACACACACACACACACACGCACACACACACACACGCACACACACGCACACACGCACACACGCACACACACACACACACAGAACACAGACACACAGACACACACACACACATATTCAGATCCTTTACCCTAATTGTCCTGGATTGAAAATGTTACTAGTAACTAAAGTAACTGAAGTAACTAGTAACTAAAGTAACTAGTAACTAATGTAATTATTGTTGGAGGTGCTGCCCCCGCGACAGATACCACGGGCGAAGATGGATGGATGGATGGATGGATGGCAGTTATTGTTCATAACTGTGTGGAGATACGTGCTGTGGGTCTAGCTTTGAGGGAGGAGTTGTATAATTTTAATTTTTTTTTTTTTTTTTTCTTTTTAAAGATAATTTTCCGGGCTTTTCCGCTTTTTAATTTTGACAGGACAGGTAGGTGAGAAAGGGGAGAGAGAGGGGGAAGACATGCAGGAAATGGTCCCGGGACCTTGGACCCGTCAGTAGATGTGCGCCTGCTCCACCCACTGAGCCCACCCGGCTCCCAGAGTTGGATAGTTTGATAGTCATTAGCTTCTCCACAGAACTTTCACATTGTTTTGTTGTTTGATCAGTCTGCCACCACTGTTCCTTCTCTGAATGTAAACTTTGTGAAAGACTAAGGTGCACATATTTGGTGGGTGGTTTATGCATTTTTTCTCAAAAAAAAGAAAAAAAAATCAATTTCCCCATAGATTTTGTGTCTCCTTGTGGGATTTTGCCTCTGTGGGTTTTTGAGTCTCTTTGTAGTCTTGTTGTGTCATTTTTGTTTCCTTTGGGGTTTTTTAGGGTCTCTGTGGCCGTCTTTGTGACTCTTTTGTGGTGTCTTTGTATATGGTTTGTGTCCCTTTGTGGAAATATTGCGTTTAATTTTTAAACTATAATTGTTAGAAAAGCTAGCGCCGATATAAACAGATAACACTCAAAAAGCTTCAAGACAGAACTTGCTTAAGAAGTCCCCTGGGGACCAACTACAACCATTAGAAAAGTCTGGAGAGTTCCATTCATTTGCAGGGTTGGGCATCATTTGGATTTTAACAATTCTGATTCCAATTCTTCATTTTGATTCTGGTTCTTATCGATTCCTAATGCCGATTCTTGGAGGGGTGGGGTAAAATGGATCACGTGCTTATTTCACAAATAAGAGGAAATGTTTTTTTGTTTTTTTACAGCTTTTTCAGTGTAAAATAAAGCCAGACTAGAGCGCCGCTTACTGCGCTCCATGGCTGCAACACAAGCACCTGGCTGCTTATGTAAACCAAAACTTGCGCGTATTAAATTGGGAAGTGATGATCAAGTTTGGAACCAAAATCCTCCGAATGATTGCAATAAAGAAATGATTCTACTGCAGGAATCGGTTCTCGATGCCCAACCCTATTCATTTGGTTTAGGTGCTGCACCTAAACCCCTCCAACGAACAGGGAAACCCTGAATTGCATCTTGCACAGTGCCAATTTCTGTGGACGTGCATAGGCTGTAATTAATTATGATGACTCAGCATTGCAGACTCATGATGGACAGTTTGACAAATTAAATCAATAGAGCAGAACCACTAAAGTAGCCTGCAGCCGAGTTGAGGCGGCGGGCTACAGATGTCTGGGGAGGACAGACATCACCTGAGGACATTTATCTGACTTATTATATGTTATATTTTTCCTGTCAATCAAAGGAATAGAGCGATTTGTGAGTTGCTTTTTCTTTAAGTCAACTTACATTAACCCTGTAAAACTGCACTGATCTCATCCACGCCTGTCTCTGATTGGCTCCGTGGTTTTTCCAACCGGGAGGGAACTATTTGAAACGCTGAAAGTCAGAAACGTAGGCAGAAATTCAGAGGTTTGCAATAATGCCGGCACCTCAAGAAATGTTTGAGATCAATTAGAAAACCAGAGATCACGACAGGTTCATGTTTCAACTGTGGAATGTCCCACTGAGAAGAAACTCAAAATACTAAAATGTGTGCTTTCTTTTAGACTAAAAAACAAGTATCACAAGCTCAGATTTGTCACATGAATGCGGTTGTGCAAAAGCAGAGGCGGACTAAGGGGCCATATATATACTTTGATCATTTCACATGTCTCACTGGAATTCATTCTATTGGCAAAACCACAGATGGTATCATGCAGCCTGTGACTGGTAGACCAGCCCATGCTCAGGTCATTGGCTCTGCAGAGCAAAGGACACAGGGGTTTGGTAAAGGAAACCTACTGAGCACACATTGACCATGGTCGTGATGTCATAAAATACATAAGAGTACAGATCACTGATAAATAAAGAAGCTTCTCCTAGGCAACCACAGTGGTAGTCACCAGTTTTGGAAACATTACAGAAAGATTACACAAAACATCCCAGGGAAACAGCCTGCAAACAGAGGATCGAGTTACATAACCAGAAAGCTGTGTGTCTAGTTATTCAGTCATATGAACAGTGATGATCATCTTTAAGACAATAATAAGCCTGTTGGAGGGGGAAGGGGTCATAATTACACATCCTGCATGTATTATTTCTTGACATGTTCATATAGTCCTACTCCTTTTTCTGTGTTTTAGTGCAACAGCGCTGTTTTCGTGTTGCAACATCAAACAGTAAAATATTGCATATGATTAATTTTCTCAGTTGGTTTCCTGACCAGGCTGCGCTGGCCTTCTTTATACTTTATAAAAGAAACAGAGTCCTACCGTTATATGTCACTCTGGGTTTGGTTAAGCACAAGACCAGGTGAAGATCCATGTCGTCTGAGGACACAAACTTGGAGCACACAGGGCACTTGAATCCTGGGAGGAAGAAAGGAAACACAAACAATGAATAAGGGCTGCTTGGCTTTTTGTTTTATCGTTATATGAAATGCACTTTGCGCTTCCCTTGTGTGTACGAAAAGTGCTATATAAATAAAGTTTAAAGTACTGTTAGGGTGTACCGGGAGGTACGCTGTGATTCCCATGCCTAGTTGACAGGTGGAAGGTAAAATATGACCGAGTTATTGGTGGTTATACTACAACAAATAGGATATGTAGCACATCATTGTCCTTAGATTAGCCAAGAAAGCCTGACTGGACACAAACAGCAGTGATGTTATTGTAATAGATAATAATAGAAAAAAACAGCCATTTATTTAGTTCATAATTTGCCAGATTATTATGTTTAAATTATAATCCCTAGGATTCTTATTATATCATACCTGATTAATGAAAGTATTTGTTATTTTTCAACGATTCCCATTCAGAGTATGCATACTGCCATTCCCACACAGGATTTAAAAAGTTGTAGCACTAGTTGGCCGGTCTATAGCGACGACACTGTTTATTGTTTTGTTGCTGCCAGAAATCTACCGGATGTCCATTATTTCCAGCAAGGGGTCCGTCCTCGTCCTCAGATCTCTGCAGGGTAAATCCAGATAGCTAGCTAGACTATCTGTCCAATCTGAGGACTATGGTTACCTGGTCCTCAGATCTCTGCAGGGTAAATCCAGACAGCTAGCTAGACTATCTGTCCAATCTGAGGACTATGGTTACCTGGTTCTCAGATCTCTGCAGGGTAAATCCAGACAGCTAGCTAGACTATCTGTCCAATCTGAGGACTATGGTTACCTGGTCCTCAGATCTCCAGGGCTGCCAACTTTTCCAAAAACCTTGGAGTGAGATTTGAGGGGGGCCGCCCCATATTTTGCCGCGTACAAAGCAATTTCTTTTGGTCTTTATCCTTTAGGGTTTAAATTGGGATTTGGTATATGTGGGTGGATGGGGGACTCCCTAGGGGGGTCTGGGGGTATGCCCCCCCAGGGAAAAAATTTGAAAAATAAACCATTAAATGGCACTTTCTGGAGAGTTTTTTTGCAAAAAAAAATGGAGAAATCAAGTCTTATATGATATGTGCAAAACTGTAGGGTTAGGAGCCTTTGTGTTGTAGTATCAACAGGTTTTAGGGCATTCAGCATTTACATTATTAACTTCTTATGATATAAGAACTGACCCACACAATGTGCCAAACATAATGAACCACATGAAGAGACAGTAGCATATGTCAGCAACAGCTGAGAAGATTTGGGTCTGTGGGGAACAGGTCCAGGGGTCCCTGGTGTAGGGACCAGGGACCCAAAGTTAAATTAATGTTGAGGGATCAACTAAGACCACTGAAATTCTAAAGAATGAGAACCACTGAGTTGCATAAATTCTAATCCTTTAACCTTTGTGCCAATGTTCAGTAATGTTTGGCTGTCATCCTCTGGCCCCACTTACTGTTTTTACTTTTTTGTGAAAATAAAGACTATTTGTTCATTTTAAAAAACATCAAATTAATTATTTACAGTTACATTTAGAGATGCAGAGGTTAGAGATGCACAATAGTGGCCCAACGTTGCAGTATCGTATATATATATATATATATATATATATATATATATATATATATATATATATATATATATATATATATATATATATTATAGTATATATAGGCTAGTATAGCTCAGGTGTGTTTCACCAGATTTCTGCTCATATTTACAACTTTGTGCACATAACTCCTCCCATCTCTGTTGTCCGAGATGTGGAGAGTTGTAATATAGTCTGCTGTGCATGTCATTCCTCCGCTGATATGGTGGATCTCATTCAGACCGTCTGACAGACGCAGAGGCCCATTTGGGTCTCTGGTCTCTGACAGAGTTTAGAGGTGGCCGTACGCTGCTCTTTATCGGAGGTCTACGCATGGATGCAACGCGTCACTGCCCCCAGCAGAGCGAGTCCACTACAATGAACTGAAGTTGCTACACTACCAGCCGCGCTGCTCACCTCCATCTTTACAGAGAGAGTGGACACGAAGCGACGGACGGTCTGTGATAATCAGAGCTCATACCTGAAGCGCCGGACGGGTCTGTAATACTCAGAGCACATAGGCTACCTGAAGCCGGGGAAATGCACCTGGGATGGCTCGTGAAAAAAATGTTCTCATTTTGCGACAATTTGAAAATTCCACAGACAGGGAGCGCTCTTGAACCCCCTCACAGTCTCTGAAAGCACAACTAGTCGATCACAAGTGGCTCAACAGGTAAAAACATAGATAAACTCATCTTTCATAAATTTGACCGACCGGGTTGACACTTCAGCGTGAGAAATCGGGGGTGTGGCGTGTGAGCGTGTGAAACCAGTCAAATGCGTGTGTCTCACGGCCAATGCGTGAGAGTTGGCAGCCCTGGATCTCTGCAGGGTAAATCCAGACAGCTAGCTAGACTATCTGTCCAATCTGAGGACTATGGTTACCTGGTCCTCAGATCTCTGCAGGGTAAATCCCAACACGTTCTCACTCCCAAGTCGTAACATGTGGACGCTTGGTCAGGAACCCTTGGCGTAACATTCAACGTAATGGGCACCCCTCAAAGTAATATTTTAACGTGCAGGGAACTCCTATAGACTTTAATGGAGCCCCGTCCTCGTAAAATATAGACGACAGGGGACCATGACGTTTCAGATCTCGGGGATGACTGGCCCACAATAGGAATAAAAAATAGCATAATAAATGATATGTATATAACATTTAAACACATAGAGAGTGGCAAAATAACAGCTCCTCCATTTTAACAGCCGTTTTTTAGTTTAACGTTGCTCTATAAATAAGGTTTTCGCCAGAAGTTTTGGCGGATATTGCGTCAAACTGACGAGCTATAGGCATTATACACTGTCGATAGTCAAAAAAAAAAAAAAAAAAAAAAAATACACTGTCGATAGTCGATTAATTAATTTATTTTTGTCTTTGCATAGCTTCATTTAAATCTGGTTTAAATGTTTAAATGTTTAAGAAACGCATTTGCCATTATTTCTGCGCTGGCATATTTAGTGTTTTCCTATGTGGATAGCGGTGCCGCCCAACTAGACGGAGCGGCATCCTTGGCGTCTTGCACCGCTCGGAATAGCCGCCGAGCGCGGCGCTTTCAGCTTTGACTTCATTGCCGCTGACCTATCAAGGCGCGACCAATGGCTGAGCCAAGAAGCAATGATGACGTCCCTGCGCTGCTCGTGCATCTATGCCCTGCGCGCCACTCGACGCACAGATCTGCACGCGTTTTCAACTTGGTAAGTAAAATACAGAAGTACAATTATCCCCACCGCTACCTAGTTAGCTCAATAAGTTGTAGTTCAAACCCTTCAACGTGCAGGCTAGCAGTCTAATGGGACGATGAATGATGTAAAGCGTTAATAAAAATACTAGCTAGCTCCAACAAGTGAAACCTACAGTAACGTTAGCAGTAAGGTAACGTTAGCTGCTGTTAGCAAATCAAGTGTTTCTTTATGCCTAGCTTATTGCCACATATAACCTCATAACGGGTACAATCATGGTCTCACCTAAGCACTAACTTTGAAAAGCCATCCCTAACTTTGATTGAAATACTCTAACAGCAGATTAACTGTTTTGACTTTACTATTGTGCTATTCCTGAATTGTCTACAGTAAAATGAACTTGATAAAGCCTGATAAGTTTTCCTACTGCTATTGTCTCTCTTATTCCATCTCAACATGTGCTTAATGTAATTAGCCATAACAGTAGATTTACTAAAATATTGGCCAGATGTGTTGGTGAAGTAGTGGCAGAGAAACAGTAAATATGTTGTTTAGACAGTTACAAAATGCAGTTTGTCTAATATTTGTCAGTAAGTTTATAATCACACAGTGTAATAAATCAGTTACTAGTTCATAGTAAGTTTTTACTATGCTAATTAAGATAATTTTCTCTAAGTTGGCATGGTGGCTTACGGAATTATTTAATTACTTTTTTATAAAGGATAATAATTACAATTCCAGCCACAGATAAATGACATTTTGTTTAAATTAGGCTTTTTGCAATTGCTCAAATTGTATCTTATTTGTGTTTCAAATCAACTTTATTCTTTCTGTACTGAAAGGATTTAAATTAGAGGTTTTTCTGAGTAAATGAATAGAGCTGATGTTACTTAATGCTGCCGTGTACTTTTCTGGTTCAGTAAAACCATGAGCTGTTGTTAACAATTAATGAATCATTTTAATATCACAGTAAAAATAATCCTTATATATTTATTCTCATTTGCAGAAATGACAAAACCCAAAATGAAACCGTGCCCTTCCTGCCAGGCTCCAAACAGGCTCAACAGAAAAACCTGTTTTGCCTGCCTTTTCTGCTTCCCATATAAGCAGAAGCAAAAAAAACAACAGGCAAAAGTAAAAAATACCAACTGGGCCTCATCAATTAAAAAAAACAAAAATAATGGCAAGATCTTAGATGCTGCCCAGTTGTCGGTAAGTTTTCATAGTTCTCAAATTGTAAGACGTTGGCTTCCAGATAATTATATAATTGTCACAGTCGCCAGATGGGAAGGAAAATATAGGTGGGTTATAGGGGTGTATGATATGCCTACAAAATGTTTATTGATTTACCTTTATAGTGTTAGTTGTTGCAATTCATTTTCACTGAAATATATATATATATTTGATGATTTTTGTTGGGGTCTGTACTAGAGTTGGGCGGTAATACAGTATCCCGTGGGGTCTTAAAAATCGTGATGGTATCAGTTTCAATACTGTCATTAAAAAATGCAATGCACTTATATAGGAAACAAGGATTACATATTAAATATAATTTATTTAATGCCTAAAAATGCTTATGTGTGATTGTTATCATGTGACAGTGCAGAGGAGAGAGAGAGGGGGGGAAAGATAGCAAGTGACCTGGTCTGGAAGAAGAACAGGACTTCTGTAGTCTGGCAGCATTTGGGATGCCGCCCTAATGAGAAGGGAGAGGTATTTCAGTATCAGTGTTTGGTTTTCACTTTCTGAATGGTGGAGGCACAAGCCAACAGTTTGGTGATGCCGTCTGACCCTCACGTCTTAATTTTTAGTTAGTCACACTAATACTGTATACCACGGTAAAATAGGGAGGAGGTTTGACATTATAAAAATTTGGATACCACCCAACTCTAGTCTGTACTAAACAAATATAATTATATTATATAAATATATAAATATAATAATATTTGCCAACTTGTTTTCCTAGGCGTCAGTGTAACATGGTATTGCATAATTTCATATGGATATAACATTTTAACTTTAACAAAAAATTGCAGCTCCTAGGATTTGGATATGGCATCTGATCATATTGTAATTAAAATGATGTTTCAGTTAGTTGGGCAACCCTAGGGGGAGATTAAGGCCTGAACACCCAACTGCACAAGGGTCAGCAAATCAGAATGTCTGTTCTGAGTAGCTGTGTATGTCTGTGTGCATGCAGTCAGTGCATAATTGCAAAAGATTTCCTTTGATAAATGAAGATGAACAAAATGATAAACATCCACATTCACATAGACTACATTTACTTGTCAAAAGAAAAAGTGCCGGCATCAGGGCTGCTACGAACCACGATTCTTCAAAGATATTACAGCTCTAGAGATGGTGCTGTTTATTGTGACTAGAACATAAAGTCTGTACCACCATCTCCTGTGATGCTAACCAGAGGATACATATGCCTTTGTTTTTCTTGCAGGTTTTAAAATTGACAGCTCTTGGATACAAGCCAATCCTTTTTCTTGGTCATCAAGACCGCAAGAGCCAGCTAAGTGGTGACATTATACATTTTCTTGAGCCAACAGGGGTTGCTCAAGACATCATAGGAAAGATGAGCAAGCTCTATGAACATCTGCTGAGAAGTAAGTTGTCCTTTGTTTAAGATTAGAAAAAACGGTGCTATGACAAGACAAAGTATACTTTTTCCCCATAGACATGTGACATTCAACCATATACTATTACTAATATCAACATACATTAACGTGCCTTAGTAAAAACTTTAAGACAGCATATTGCAGCACCACAGTGCCTCACCTTATAGAATGCAAGCATCATGTACTAGGCTAAGTCCTTACTGTACTGGCCAAGGTTAGTTAATCTTGGGGAAAATCTGAATGAGAATACTATTGAGTATGATATTAATTGGTAACCCTTGAACAACCTAAATACGTTAAGATATGCTGCTACATAAGCTGCTAAAAAAACTTTAAGTATTTTATATGTATTTTGTGTTTACTAATATTCTACCCAGTTTAATTAATATTTAACATTTAACAATTGCAGAATTATTTGCTCCTGAAGATGTTGCAGGCTCCGCAACTGCACCCATCCCAGTTGTTCCAGAGGAGAAGTCAGCAGCACCAGATGCAGATGGAGAATATGTTCTACATCTGGTGCCCGTGTCACCTTCTCACCCTTCTCAGCCTCCTGCTCTCTCTTCTGCCTCCTCTCAGCCTCCTGCTCTCTCTTCTGCCTCCTTTCAGCCTCCTGCTCTCTCTTCTGCCTCCTCTCAGCCTCCTGCTCTCTCTTCTGCCTCCTTTCAGCCTCCTGCTCTCTCTTCTGCCTCCTCTCAGCCTCCTGCTCTCTCTTCAGCCTCCTCTCAGCCTCCTGCTCTCTCTTCTGCCTCCTCTCAGCCTCCTGCTCTCTCTTCTGCCTCCTTTCAGCCTCCTGCTCTCTCTTCTGCCTCCTCTCAGCCTCCTGCTCTCTCTTCAGCCTCCTCTCAGCCTCCTGCTCTCTCTTCTGCCTCCTTTCAGCCTCCTGCTCTCTCTTCAGCTCCTCTCAGCCTCCTGCTCTCTCTTCTGCCTCCTTTCAGCCTCCTGCTCTCTCTTCTGCCTCCTCTCAGCCTCCTGCTCTCTCTTCTGCCTCCTCTCAGCCTCCTGCTCTCTCTTCTGCCTCCTTTCAGCCTCCTGCTCTCTCTTCTGCCTCCTCTCAGCCTCCTGCTCTCTCTTCTGCCTCCTCTCAGCCTCCTGCTCTCTCTTCAGCCTCCTCTCAGCCTCCTGCTCTCTCTTCTGCCTCCTTTCAGCCTCCTGCTCTCTCTTCTGCCTCCTCTCAGCCTCCTGCTCTCTCTTCTGCCTCCTCTCAGCCTCCTGCTCTCTCTTCTGCCTCATCTCAGCCTCCTGCTCTCTCTTCTGCCTCATCTCAGCCTCCTCCACACACATCGGTCTATGATTCATCTCCCTTTATGCAGCCAGGAGCAGGTGTCACAAGACGACAACAAGCTATTAAACTTAAAATGAAAGGTATTAGCTATAGTAAATAAATTGATATAAAGCTGTCAATGTGCAAAAAGATGAGGTGACCAGAGTCTTAGTTGTTATCAGAGGTTAAAGTGGGATTTGGCAAGTGGGGGAACCTTAACATCAAGTGCAGTTTGGAAAAAAATTTGTATTGATTAGTAACTTAAAACATAATTTGATATGTCAATGTAAGCTTGCTACACTTTTGCTATAGTTTTGCTAAATGGGTAGGATCACTGACCTAAAACTAATCAAGTTTAATACAAACCTTATATATTGCTTTGTTTTATTTGTCATTTTTCAGAATGCAGAAAACACCGTCTACAAAAGATATTCCCTTATGAATGCATCGTTGATAGAAGACTTGTTAATGTAAGTACTTTCCCCATTGTTACTTCTGCTCTTTATGCCTTGGTGCAGTCAATAACAACATCAGGAGAAATCTTGCCTCTACCTGCATCCATCTGCATATAAAGGAAGCCACAATATCACAAACACAGCCGCTGATGATATTTGGAGCCAGAGCCTGCGCAGATCAGGGTTGAGCTTTAGGACCAAGGTCTTGCATATATACCTGACCAACTCAATCACTAGCAGACCTCATCTGTTATAAGGTGAAACACCCTTTCTGTAGCATTCAAAATTACAGAAACCATCTTTGAGAGAAAATGTATGACTTTGATGTCTTTTATGTGTACTTTGATGTTTGGCCCATGTTCCATCTGCTAACATGAGCTATTTTCATATGAACTCAATGTCCTGGAAATCCAGTACAAACATGGCCCAGAGTTTTACTTGCACGCGTGTAGCACACAACAGGACATTGTACAGGACACATACATTTCACCCAGTTAATGTCCAGACATTGTAATGTGGGAATGCAGCTATGAAGGGAGTGTGATTTATGAACTATGGACATTTAGTGCTATGTGTTACACACTTCCACCAGAAATGTAATTCTTTACCATATGGACCCCGACTGATAGTGTTTCAGTATACTCGTAAACAAAGATGTATACTGTAGCGCATACTTCAATACATTTTAGGAAAATGATTAATAATTTGACATATTGAATTATGCTATAGAAGACAACTGTGCTTTTTCAGAAATGTCCTTAAAAAGTTATTACAACCATTACTTCCTTCTTAACTAATTCTAACTTTTGTCTGTCATTTGTTTTAGGGAAAAGAAGAAGTAAAAATAAAGTGGACACCTTGCTCAACATGGTAGGTCCTTTAAACTAGTGTCTTGGACTGGAAACATGTTTATATAGTGACAATACTGTAGTTACAACATCATTATGAATTTGTACATTTGTTAAAGCATGTTCTCAGAAAGACTTTTGTTTATATTGTGGAATTCTGTACATGTAGCATGAAATTAAGACAGAGGACATGTTCCACGTCACAGCTGAGGTTATTCTTTTAACTTTTATTTTGTGTTTTGTCTTTAATTTACGGACAGTGGCAAAGTGTGGGACGACACCTGGGAGCCAGCCAAAGACTATTCATAGAAGAAGCAGTGTTCCTTGTCCTGTGGAAGCTCCAACTTTGTATAATATCAATCTTGTTTTAAGGAACAGTTTTTATGTGACCTTGACTCAGAACGCATCAATAAAACCATTGAACACTGTTGTAAAACATTGCAAACTGAATTGCATCAAACATAATAATAACTAACGATAAAATCAATAGCTCATTTAAACAAAGCGCACAGGAAATGAAAGAGTACATGTGCTTTGGTTTTGATTATGGTCACTAGACAATTCCTGCATTGACCAGGTAAGTAGATGTAGGTAGAGAATACTAGGCCTTGTCCTGAGAGGAATCTAGCGCACAATATATAATGCATCACATGCAGAGCAGGGTCAGTGCACAGCACGTTGGCAGGAATGAACATCTGTAGGGATAGGGCCTTTGGATCAGATGGTAAGACCAGTTCCTCCTGCAACTCAGTATCACAGCAGTTCTTGAAATGCACACTTAATTAAATATATTGTTTTGTGTACAGAGGCCTGTTTATCTGTTTTTTTTCTTAATATCTGCACGTTTTTTAAACTAATGTATTTCAAGATGAAGCATCTTTTGTGGCAACAGCACGGTTCTTTCTGCCAGTCAGGCTGCAGCAGAGAAGCTGTATACAAATTTGCAATTATTAGTATTTTAGCCCAATAACCAATGTTTCAATCAACATTTATTCACAGGTGCTATTGCCATGGAAGCTGGATTGCTTTGTTGTTAATTGCTATTTTTAAAACGCTACATCTATCAACATTTATTTCGATGTTGTCATGGTATGCATTTCTTAATTTTAATAATAACAATTCAGTCTTATCACCGGTGAAATTATAACGGTATGCTGTAAGACAGAAGCGGAGCAGGGCGCATTAAAAGCCGACATCCCGAATATCAGAGAATTGGACAGCTATCAGCAGGTCTTTAACGCTAGTATGGCTTCAATGTTCACATATTTAATCAGAGGTTTTGTCACTAGCAACAACACGTTTCTCAGTTTTGTTGCAGTAAGTTATGAACCGTAATATTATTTTTTTAACAATTAGGTAAGTACTTCGGAAGGGACATAGTACGTACCGCTTGATGACTAGAAAATATACTAATACATAATATTCAAAATATTGATGTTTTTGGCTAACGTTGCATTTGAGGATTCGAACAATAAAGATAATAAAATACAGTTTAATGTATTTGTCTCATGCATTGTTTGCTCGGCCGGCCGCCGGCGGGAATCTGAAATGGAATGAAGCCCATTCACGGCAGACAGCAGAAACACAGGAGCCGAACGAGTCCAGCCACCCAGCCCTAAAGAACTACAAGTACATTGGCTTTATAACATGTTGTAGGGCTCTATAGTGGGAGTTGTAGTTTTTTAAACATATTGGTATATTTCTCATAAGTAGAAGTTGGCATTGTAGAATTTTGGATGCTATAACAACTGGTCCTATGTGTGTAGCCCCTACTATAACAGCTGGTTCTATGTGTAGCCCCTACTATAACAGCTGGTCCTATGTGTGTAGCCCCTACTATAACAGCTGGTCCTGTGTGTGTAGCCCCTACTATAACAGCTCCTGTGTGTGTAGCCCTACTATAACAGCTGGTCCTGTGTGTGTAGCCCCTACTATAACAACCTGTGTGTGTAGCCCCTACTATAACAGCTGGTCCTGTGTGTAGCCCCTACTATAACAGCTGGTCCTGTGTGTGTATAGCCCCTACTATAACAGCTGGTCCTGTGTGTGTAGCCCTGGTCCTGTGTGTGTAGCCCCTACTATAACAGCTGGTCCTATGTGTGTAGCCCCTACTATAACAGCTGGTCCTGTGTGTGTAGCCCCTACTATAACAGCTGGTCCTGTGTGTGTAGCCCCTACTATAACAGCTGGTCCTGTGTGTGTAGCCCTACTATAACAGCTGGTCCTGTGTGTGTAGCCCCTACTATAACAACTGGTCCTGTGTGTATAGCCCCTACTATAACAGCTGGTCCTGTGTGTGTAGCCCCTACTATAACAGCTGGTCCTGTGTGTGTAGCCCACTATAACAGCTGGTCCTATGTGTGTAGCCCCTACTATAACAGCTGGTCCTGTGTGTGTAGCCCCTACTATAAAGCTGGTCCTGTGTGTGTAGCCCCTACTATAACAGCTGGTCCTGTGTGTGTAGCCCCTACTATAACAGCTGGTCCTGTGTGTGTAGCCCCTACTATAACAGCTGGTCCTGTGTGTGTAGCCCCTACTGTAACAGCTGGTCCTGTGTGTGTAGCTCCTTCCATAACAGCTGGTCCTGTGTGTGTGTGTAGTCCCTTCTATAAGTCTTGAAGGAGTTCCCACAGATGCTTTGCACTTGTTGGTCTGCTGCTAGAACTCTGTGTGCTATTCATCTGGTCTCTAATCTGAGCTACTGTTAACTTGTGATTTCTGAGGCTGGTGACTCAGATGAACTTATCCTCAGCAGCAGAGGTGACTCTTGGTCTTTCTTTCCTGGGGCGGTCCTCATGTGAGCCAGTTTCGTTGTAGCACTTGATGGTTTTTGCGACTGCACTTGGGTACACATTCAAAGTTTTTGCAATTTTCCGGACCAACTGCCCTTCATTTCTTAAATTAATGATGGCCACTCGTTTCTCTTCCCTTAGCTGATTGGTTCTGGCCATGATATGAATTGTAACAGTTGTCCAATAGGCTGTTGGCTGTGTATCAACCTGACTTCTGTGCAACACAACTGATGGTCCCAACTCCATTAATAAGGGGGGACCATTTCAGGGACTACCTCATGAAGCTCATTGAGAGAACAGCAAGGGTTTGCAGCGCTATCAAAAAAGCAAAGGGGGGCTACTTTGAAGAACTAGAATATAAGACATGTTTTCACTTATTTCCGCTTTTTTATTAAGTACATAATTCCACATGTGTTCATTCATAGTTCTGATACCTTCAGTGACAATCTACAATGGAAATAGTCCTGAAGATAAAGGAAACTCATTGGAGGACAAGGTGTGTTAAAACATTTGGCCTGTACTGTTCTTACAATTAAAAACAACAAAGAAAGTGATATGTAGCCAGACTGAAGCAAATTGCACAGCGGCTCTTTCACTCTCACTACACTGTCAGTGGCTGCTTATTGGATGAACTGCTAGAATGAAAATCACTCACTACTCACTTTAGGCCTGGGTCAAAATGGGCGGGCCCGGACCTATAATGTCATAGTGTCCTGGATGTAACTTTTGATTTGTAATGTAATCTATTCAGAAATAAATAGACTGTTCTATAATTATAATTTATTCAGTGATCTCTTAAACCTCCTATCACCAAGCCATTTCGGCCTGTCACATTGTTACTTACTGTAGACTCATTTGTCACTCTATCTGCACATTTTGCATCTCAAATTCAAAAGCACAGTTATGGCCATTGTTAGAAGAAGGAAGAGCGCCTCAATCTCTTTTCAGCAGTATAACAAAGTTATAATGGCATAAAACATTAAAAAGTCAAAACTTAAGTTACGTTTCGTTCATAATTTATTAAAAAAACATCATGCAAAACATTTCCATAAGGGAACACATTCATATACAATACAGGAAAAAATGAGTTTTGCCTGTACATTCAAAATAATTATTTACATGTTTAAAACATTACAACAGTGGTGGAATGTAACTAAGTAAATTTACTCCAGTACTGTACTTCACTCGAGATGTTGAGGAACTTGTACTTTATGAGTCTTTTCTTTTTATGTCACTTTCTACTTCTACTCCGCGACATTTCAGAGAAAATATGTTACTTTTTACTCCACTACGTTAGTGTAGTCCAACTGACCCCAAATTGGCCCTAACATTTTGTTTATTTCATTCATAAAATAACAATGTGCAATGTGGTTGTACATCAGTAGCCAACATTAATTATGTCCCCCTTCCATTTAGCACAGATTTTGTTTATTCCTTTACTCCGTGTTTGTTGGCCTACCATTTTCGTTTCCCTTTACTTGTAAAAGAGTATTTTTACAGTGTGGCATTAGTACTTTTAATGAAATAAAGGATATGTATACTTCCACCACTGTTTAACACTAGGCTATGCTTAGTCTTTGTGCTGTGATTTGTAGTCTTAGATTGTTGGCGGTATTTGGGGTAGGTTTAAGATAAAATGTAATCAAATCAGGTGCAATGACATTGTAGTAGTATTTTAGTATTTTTGAAGAGTATTTACATAGCGTCAACATCGGAGTCTGAACTTTCCGAGCTAAAGTCAAATTCATCTGAACTATCTGTAGTGCAAAAAAACTGATTGTCATTTTCTGGGTTAGACAGGACATGCAGGTAGACTTTTCTTGCACGCCTTTGCAGCTCTTTCATTTGCCTCAGCCTTCTGCGGATGAGGCAAGTGACACCCTTCTTCGCATTCTCTGTGAGATGTCCTTAAAAAGGGACAAAATGTGTCACTATACAGGTAAGCAACAAGTCAAAAAAAATTAAACATGACTTTATGAAACGTGATACAAACATTTCAAATAGATGTTCACATTTACCTTGTTGGGTGTTTTCACTCTGATGGAAAGACCACTCAGACAAGACTCTGGCATGGGACTTCAGAGAATCCCAGTGCTGCTTGATCTCTTTGACAAGGATCTTCTTCTCCTCTTGAAGCCTTCGAACTGCCATGACCCTATCAAAGACTTCCTTTTTGTGCTGAAATCAACAGCGCCTGTAACACATACGTGTGTAGATGAGAATGACCACTGCACAAACAATGTAGTTTCAGAGATCATTTCTCTCCCTCACATGCACTACTGTGGTGCCTGTAGAAAAAAATGCTTTCTCGCTTGCAGGCACACAGCTTCCAGAGTCAAACACCATTTTGGAGAGGTTAATGTCTTTTAATGAAATCTTTAACATTTCACATCCAAATAACTTGACATAGCAATAACCCACCTCGTTATTGGGATGAGTTGGTTGTTGAGAAAAGCAAAGAACAGACACAGACAGTGATTCCTTACTTTATAGATACTATAGCACGAACAGAATACATATTATGCGTACCTTCTTGTGTTATTTGCCAAGGCCAGGGATGTTCTGTGTCCAGAATATGATCCATGCAAACTGCTTGCTCGGGTGTTACAAGGCTGTTGTACTTGGCTAGCATGGTCTGCAAAGTGGTCTTTTCTTGCCTTATTTTCCGTCTAATTCTGTGTCGACATTTGTTGCTGTCTGTGAAACGAAAAATAAAAAACACTATCTGTTAATTACATAAGTAAATTACGTTGTTGGAATTACAGCAAATTCACTATCAATATTAAAGTTCATTGTAATGTGGAGAATATACTTGAATCAACAATCAACACTATCGTTTAGAACTTTATGGACTTATGGAAACATTTCAGACTTAAATGTTAAAATACCATTTGTTTTGTAGAGGCGTTGAGATCTTGTTTTTATACTTGATGTGAGGGCCTCAATCTTCTGACACAAAGCCTGTGTCGTGTCTTGGTGGTTTGTTTCTCCTAACAAAAAGTGAATAACACAGCACCAATATAAAAAAAGATTAAATCTTTATGTCAGACAATGTTTAGAATTATCTCACCATCTGCCCAGTCTTTCACATCTTGCACAAATTCCTCCATGTTTTTTCTTGCAGTTGAAGCTTGGCTTTCAGAGTTTCCAGGTCCCCCAACTGGACATTTAGAGCTCTAGAAGTCTAAAATTAATTAGGTAATTATAATCTGTACAGTATATATCACAGAAACTTGAGCCATGACAATGTTTTTACACACTTTTAATCTACCTTATGGTATCTTTGGGAAAGAGAATTGCCAGGTTTTGAAACTTCTGCTGGTTCCATCTCATGGAGAGGAGTGTAAGCATGTCATTGCGTCCTGCAAGGGCACAGAGATTTGTTCTGCAAGAATATCCTTTTAATTAAATGTAATTTCTTCTATAAATAAAAGGTACAATTATATGGTACCTGCTTTTGACATGTGCTTTGTAGTGACCGCTATTCTGGAGAGAAACGCATTACACTGCTCTACTTCCTCCCCTAATGTCGAACCAGCCCCATCTTGGTTGGCTCCACTCCATTTTACCTGGACAGAGGGACACAAACTGAATATCAAGGGCATTCAGTAAAAACAACCAAATACATTCAGCAAGTCCCAAAAGCCCCCTTGAATTCAACTAAAGCCTAATCAAAATTCAAACTGACACAATATGCAAGAAAAAAAAAAAAAACATTCTGTACATACACAAACACAGAAATACTACTGTGTTACTGTGGTATATAATTGTTATTTCTTATCACTTTGGGGATTTTATGTCATTGTATAAGAATATTGTGCACTACACCAACCTCACATTTGAAGTCATGGGCTTTAGCATGCAAAACCGACAGGAAGGGCCTCATGTTTTGAAGAGACTGGAGCTCTGGACAGTCCAAACAAACTCTCTGTAGGTAGGGCCAGTATTTACATGCAACATCCATACAGAAGAAGGTTATGTCGTGCTTGGGCGCAAGCTGGTTCTGTAAGAACATGGGGTATGCATATATTTCACCCCTAAACATATTAAGGGCAGACAGCAAGACACCGTGCCTGCAAACTGCCAGCTCCAGTCCTTCCTCATCCACCTTACTCCTAGATCTGCAGGAAGTCTCTCGGGCTGCCAACCACTCCCCACCACAAATGCCTTTTCCAGTGACCTACATTGTAGAATATCATAATTGACAAATGATCTTGTCAACAGTCATTGTAGAGAACAATTCTAAATAATTTTTTGTGGGCAAGAAACAAATTAGCATTAATGGCTTTTTTTTTAAATTCAAGTATACAGGTAGATATCACAATACATGACAATATTGATAGACTATGACTTATTATGTCATTGACTTTAAATATTCAGATAGAAGTGCAATTACATGTTTGTTTTGGTGTGTACTTGGTCCACAAATCTGGTCACATCTTCATCATTAGCAATGAAGACACCATCAAAGATCGGCCGCTCCTCTGATCTAAAAAACAAAACAGAGTTAACATTTTAGGATATAGTGTAGTAAAGGTTGTACAATACATAAATGTCAATTTTACCGGTCATTAATACACATGTGCTAATAAGTAAATACCGTGCTGTACTCTTGAAACGATAAAGCTTGCGGTTTCCGTCAACCGAGACGGCAAGCATTGCTGGAGTGCAGGCAGGACAGCTAAATTGCTCCTCTTTGCAAATGGCATCAACTTCATATGAACAGCAGCCCATTCAAAAAAGCTTTTCTGAAAGCTGTCAGATGAGAGCTTTCCAGTCTATTAAAAAAAACAACAGCACAAAACAATTCGAAAAAGAACTTCTAATATCAAACATAAAAAAATGTAGGATGCTGCAGAATAAAGAAAGAAATACTGACACGGCCAAAGCGAACAGTCCGCTTCTCAAGCATTCGTAGAAATGCCTGACAGGACATTCCAGGTGATGCCATCTTCATGCTCTCAAAAGTAAAAAATAAGTCTTCCTCATAAACTGTCGCAAAATTGAGGGTGGCGGGCCAGTAGCCACTTTGTATAAGGTCATCCACTTCTGCAGTCCAAGTAGCCTGGCATCCCTCGCAGCTTAGCTCTGGCATGTTGAGATCATACCGTCCTACAAAGTAACATTTACCTCCACTGTAATGTTATGACTGTCAAACTTAGAATTCCATGTTGTATGCATCATATATAAAGCTTGGTGACTTGGCACTGATGTGCACATTTCTTTAAGATATTACATTATTGTGTCTGTTGAATATGAATCTTTTTTTTGACTGGACAAAAGGAAATCTTCACATAATTACCATTTATTGTGACCAAAGCAATGCCTTTCCTTGGATGACCCTCAATGCCTCTGGGTGGACAGCGACAGATTTGGACAGGCATCTCAATAGGCAAAAGCCGTACTAAAAAACATTACACAAATCGGTTTGGATAATTCATCTTTAGCGACAATTAGACATACAGAATAAACACTCTCACAAAAAAGTCCATAACTTACCACAGTGTGTAACAGCATTATCCACAACGCAACTGGTTGGAGGCAATGGCTGAAAGAAACCAGCACACATAGCATCCCGGTTGTGAAGGATGTAGGTTTTGTTGTGCCGGCTGATGTCGCATTCAGCGCAGAGGAATGGACATGGTAAGCAGTCTCTGCATCTGACAGCTGCACAGTTGATCCCACATTGACTGCAGATTTTTGTTTCCACGTTCCCCTGTGCCAGCATGCTATTTACAAGGTAAGGTCTCTTTGCCCTCCATCTCTCAAAAAAGAGAGCGTTACGAGTGCTCCAATCCAAAGAAGCCAGAGGAGCTCCCTGGTCAACTGCAGCTTCTTGTATCTCATCATCAGAGACACTCAAGGAGTACTGTAGATCTTGCACAAGACATTCTGTTACAATTGTAAAAATTGTAAAAGTACATAAGAATTAAAAAAAAATACAGTTTCACAATGGTTTTGCTCATCGTTTCATTGCAAAAAAAACAGCATACAAACGGAAAATCTTAATTAAGGGACAATTATCCTACCATAAAACTTTTCTGGAGACTTTATTTTAA
>NW_022604364.1:0-14750 GCF_008692095.1 Etheostoma spectabile
CAGAGGTGAGCAGCGCGGCTGCAGCGTTGCAACTTCCAACCGTTCTCACTCCAAGTCGTAACATGTGGACGCTTGGTCAGGAACCCTTGGCGTAACATTTCAACGTAATGGGCACCCCTCGAAGTAATATTTTAACGTGCAGGGAACTCCTATAGACTTTAATGGAGCCCCGTCCTCGTAAAATATAGACGACAGGGGACCATGACGTTTCAGATCTCGGGGATGACTGGCCCACAATAGGAATAAAAAATAGCATAATAAATGATATGTATATAACATTTAAACACATAGAGAGTGGCAAAATAACAGCTCCTCCATTTTTAACAGCCGTTTTTTAGTTTAACGTTGCTCTATAAATAAGGTTTTCGCCAGAAGTTTTGGCGGATATTGCGTCAAACTGACGAGCTATAGGCATTATACACTGTCGATAGTAAAAAAAAATAAAAAATACACTGTCGATAGTCGATTAATTAATTTATTTTTGTCTTTGCATAGCTTCATTTAAATCTGGTTTAAATGTTTAAATGTTTAAGAAACGCATTTGCCATTATTTCTACGCTGGCATATTTAGTGTTTTCCTATGTGGATAGCGGTGCCGCCCAACTAGACGGAGCGGCATCCTTGGCGTCGCGCACCGCTCGGAATAGCCGCCGAGCGCGGCGCTTTCAGCTTTGACTTCATTGCCGCTGACCTATCAAGGCGCGACCAATGGCTGAGCCAAGAAGCAATGATGACGTCCCTGCGCTGGTCGTGCATCTATGCACTGCGCGCCACTCGACGCACAGATCTGCACGCGTTTTCAACTTGGTAAGTAAAATACAGAAGTACAATTATCCCCACCGCTACCTAGTTAGCTCAATAAGTTGTAGTTCAAACCCTTCAACGTGCAGGCTAGCAGTCTAATGGGACGATGAATGATGTAAAGCGTTAATAAAAATACTAGCTAGCTCCAACAAGTGAACCTACAGTAACGTTAGCGGTAAGGTAACGTTAGCTGCTGTTAGCAAATCAAGTGTTTCTTTATGCCTAGCTTATTGCCACATATAACCTCATAACGGGTACAATCATGGTCTCACCTAGCACCTAAGCACTAACTTTGAAAAGCCATCCCTAACTTTGATTGAAAATACTCTAACAGCAGATTAACTGTTTTGACTTTACTATTGTGCTATTCCTGAATTGTCTACAGTAAAATGAACTTGATAAAGCCTGATAAGTTTTCCTACTGCTATTGTCTCTCTTATTCCATCTCAACATGTGCTTAATGTAATTAGCCATAACAGTAGATTTACTAAAATATTGGCCAGATGTGTTGGTGAAGTAGTGGCAGAGAAACAGTAAATATGTTGTTTAGACAGTTACAAAATGCAGTTTGTCTAATATTTGTCAGTAAGTTTATAATCACACAGTGTAATAAATCAGTTACTAGTTCATAGTAAGTTTTTACTATGCCTAATTAAGATAATTTTCTCTAAGTTGGCATGGTGGCTTACGGAATTATTTAATTACTTTTTTATAAAGGATAATAATTACAATTCCAGCCCAGATAAATGACATTTTGTTTAAATTAGGCTTTTTGCAATTGCTCAAATGTATCTTATTTGTGTTTCAAATCAACTTTATTCTTTCTGTACTGAAGGATTTAAATTAGAGGTTTTTCTGAGTAAATGAATAGAGCTGATGTTACTTAATGCTGCCGTGTACTTTTCTGGTTCAGTAAAACCATGAGCTGTTGTTAACAATTAATGCCTCATTTTAATATCACAGTAAAAATAATCCTTATATATTTTATTCTCATTTGCAGAAATGACAAAACCCAAAATGAAACCGTGCCCTTCCTGCCAGGCTCCAAACAGGCTCAACAGAAAAACCTGTTTTGCCTGCCTTTTCTGCTTCCCATATAAGCAGAAGCAAAAAAAACAACAGGCAAAAGTAAAAAATACCAACTGGGCCTCATCAATTAAAAAAAACAAAAATAATGGCAAGATCTTAGATGCTGCCCAGTTGTCGGTAAGTTTTCATAGTTCTCAAATTGTAAGACGTTGGCTTCCAGATAATTATATAATTGTCACAGTCGCCAGATGGGAGGAAAATATAGGTGGGTTATAGGGGTGTATGATATGCCTACAAAATGTTTATTGATTTACCTTTATAGTGTTAGTTGTTGCAATTCATTTTCACTGAAATATATATATATATTTGATGATTTTTGTTGGGGTCTGTACTAGAGTTGGGCGGTAATACAGTATCCCGTGGGGTCTTAAAAATCGTGATGGTATCAGTTTCAATACTGTCATTAAAAAATGCAATGCACTTATATAGGAAACAAGGATTACATATTAAATATAATTTATTTAATGCCTAAAAATGCTTATGTGTGATTGTTATCATGTGACAGTGCAGAGGAGAGAGAGGGGGGGAAAGATAGCAAGTGACCTGGTCTGGAAGAAGAACAGGACTTCTGTAGTCTGGCAGCATTTGGGATGCCGCCCTAATGAGAAGGGAGAGGTATTTCAGTATCAGTGTTTGGTTTTCACTTTCTGAATGGTGGAGGCACAAGCCAACAGTTTGGTGATGCCGTCTGACCCTCACGTCTTAATTTTTAGTTAGTCACACTAATACTGTATACCACGGTAAAATAGGGAGGAGGTTTGACATTATAAAAATTTGGATACCACCCAACTCTAGTCTGTACTAAACAAATATAATTATATTATATAAATATATAAATATAATAATATTTGCCAACTTGTTTTCCTAGGCGTCAGTGTAACATGGTATTGCATAATTTCATATGGATATAACATTTTAACTTTAACAAAAAATTGCAGCTCCTAGGATTTGGATATGGCATCTGATCATATTGTAATTAAAATGATGTTTCAGTTAGTTGGGCAACCCTAGGGGGAGATTAAGGCCTGAACACCCAACTGCACAAGGGTCAGCAAATCAGAATGTCTGTTCTGAGTAGCTGTGTATGTCTGTGTGCATGCAGTCAGTGCATAATTGCAAAAGATTTCCTTTGATAAATGAAGATGAACAAAATGATAAACATCCACATTCACATAGACTACATTTACTTGTCAAAAGAAAAAGTGCCGGCATCAGGGCTGCTACGAACCACGATTCTTCAAAGATATTACAGCTCTAGAGATGGTGCTGTTTATTGTGACTAGAACATAAAGTCTGTACCACCATCTCCTGTGATGCTAACCAGAGGATACATATGCCTTTGTTTTTCTTGCAGGTTTTAAAATTGACAGCTCTTGGATACAAGCCAATCCTTTTTCTTGGTCATCAAGACCGCAAGAGCCAGCTAAGTGGTGACATTATACATTTTCTTGAGCCAACAGGGGTTGCTCAAGACATCATAGGAAAGATGAGCAAGCTCTATGAACATCTGCTGAGAAGTAAGTTGTCCTTTGTTTAAGATTAGAAAAAACGGTGCTATGACAAGACAAAGTATACTTTTTCCCCCATAGACATGTGACATTCAACCATATACTATTACTAATATCAACATACATTAACGTGCCTTAGTAAAAACTTTAAGACAGCATATTGCAGCACCACAGTGCCTCACCTTATAGAATGCAAGCATCATGTACTAGGCTAAGTCCTTACTGTACTGGCCAAGGTTAGTTAATCTTGGGGAAAATCTGAATGAGAATACTATTGAGTATGATATTAATTGGTAACCCTTGAACAACCTAAATACGTTAAGATATGCTGCTACATAAGCTGCTAAAAAACTTTAAGTATTTTATATGTATTTTGTGTTTACTAATATTCTACCCAGTTTAATTAATATTTAACATTTAACAATTGCAGAATTATTTGCTCCTGAAGATGTTGCAGGCTCCGCAACTGCACCCATCCCAGTTGTTCCAGAGGAGAAGTCAGCAGCACCAGATGCAGATGGAGAATATGTTCTACATCTGGTGCCCGTGTCACCTTCTCACCCTTCTCAGCCTCCTGCTCTCTCTTCTGCCTCCTCTCAGCCTCCTGCTCTCTCTTCTGCCTCCTTTCAGCCTCCTGCTCTCTCTTCTGCCTCCTCTCAGCCTCCTGCTCTCTCTTCAGCCTCCTTTCAGCCTCCTGCTCTCTCTTCTGCCTCCTCTCAGCCTCCTGCTCTCTCTTCTGCCTCCTCTCAGCCTCCTGCTCTCTCTTCTGCCTCCTTTCAGCCTCCTGCTCTCTCTTCTGCCTCCTCTCAGCCTCCTGCTCTCTCTTCAGCCTCCTCTCAGCCTCCTGCTCTCTCTTCTGCCTCCTTTCAGCCTCCTGCTCTCTCTTCTGCCTCCTCTCAGCCTCCTGCTCTCTCTTCTGCCTCCTTTCAGCCTCCTGCTCTCTCTTCTGCCTCCTCTCAGCCTCCTGCTCTCTCTTCTGCCTCCTCTCAGCCTCCTGCTCTCTCTTCTGCCTCCTCTCAGCCTCCTGCTCTCTCTTCTGCCTCCTCTCAGCCTCCTGCTCTCTCTTCTGCCTCCTCTCAGCCTCCTGCTCTCTCTTCTGCCTCCTTTCAGCCTCCTGCTCTCTCTCTCTTCTGCCTCCTCTCAGCCTCCTGCTCTCTCTTCTGCCTCCTTCTCAGCCTCCTGCTCTCTCTTCTGCCTCATCTCAGCCTCCTCCACACACATCGGTCTATGATTCATCTCCCTTTATGCAGCCAGGAGCAGGTGTCACAAGACGACAACAAGCTATTAAACTTAAAATGAAAGGTATTAGCTATAGTAAATAAATTGATATAAAGCTGTCAATGTGCAAAAAGATGAGGTGACCAGAGTCTTAGTTGTTATCAGAGGTTAAAGTGGGATTTGGCAAGTGGGGGAACCTTAACATCAAGTGCAGTTTGGAAAAAAACATTTGTATTGATTAGTAACTTAAAACATAATTTGATATGTCAATGTAAGCTTGCTACACTTTTGCTATAGTTTTGCTAAATGGGTAGGATCACTGACCTAAAACTAATCAAGTTTAATACAAACCTTATATATTGCTTTGTTTTATTTGTCATTTTTCAGAATGCAGAAAACACCGTCTACAAAAGATATTCCCTTATGAATGCATCGTTGATAGAAGACTTGTTAATGTAAGTACTTTCCCCATTGTTACTTCTGCTCTTTATGCCTTGGTGCAGTCAATAACAACATCAGGAGAAATCTTGCCTCTACCTGCATCCATCTGCATATAAAGGAAGCCACAATATCACAAACACAGCCGCTGATGATATTTGGAGCCAGAGCCTGCGCAGATCAGGGTTGAGCTTTAGGACCAAGGTCTTGCATATATACCTGACCAACTCAATCACTAGCAGACCTCATCTGTTATAAGGTGAAACACCCTTTCTGTAGCATTCAAAATGACAGAAACCATCTTTGAGAGAAATGTATGACTTTGATGTCTTTTATGTGTACTTTGATGTTTGGCCCATGTTCCATCTGCTAACATGAGCTATTTTCATATGAACTCAATGTCCTGGAAATCCAGTACAAACATGGCCCAGAGTTTTACTTGCACGCGTGTAGCACACAACAGGACATTGTACAGGACACATACATTTCACCCAGTTAATGTCCAGACATTGTAATGTGGGAATGCAGCTATGAAGGGAGTGTGATTTATGAACTATGGACATTTAGTGCTATGTGTTACACACTTCCACCAGAAATGTAATTCTTTACCATATGGACCCCGACTGATAGTGTTTCAGTATACTCGTAAACAAAGATGTATACTGTAGCGCATACTTCAATACATTTCAGGAAAATGATTAATAATTTGACATATTGAATTATGCTATAGAAGACAACTGTGCTTTTTCAGAAATGTCCTTAAAAAGTTATTACAACCATTACTTCCTTCTTACTAATTCTAACTTTTGTCTGTCATTTGTTTTAGGGAAAAGAAGAAGTCAAAATAAAGTGGACACCTTGCTCAACATGGTAGGTCCTTTAAACTAGTGTCTTGGACTGGAAACATGTTTATATAGTGACAATACTGTAGTTACAACATCATTATGAATTTGTACATTTGTTAAAGCATGTTCTCAGAAAGACTTTTGTTGTTTATATTGTGGAATTCTGTACATGTAGCATGAAATTAAGACAGAGGACATGTTCCACGTCACAGCTGAGGTTATTCTTTTAACTTTTATTTTGTGTTTTGTCTTTAATTTACGGACAGTGGCAAAGTGTGGGACGACACCTGGGAGCCAGCCAAAGACTATTCATAGAAGAAGCAGTGTTCCTTGTCCTGTGGAAGCTCCAACTTTGTATAATATCAATCTTGTTTTAAGGAACAGTTTTTATGTGACCTTGACTCAGAACGCATCAATAAAACCATTCAACACTGTTGTAAAACATTGCAAACTGAATTGCATCAAACATAATAATAACTAACGATAAAATCAATAGCTCATTTAAACAAAGCGCACAGGAAATGAAAGAGTACATGTGCTTTGGTTTTGATTATGGTCACTAGACAATTCCTGCATTGACCAGGTAAGTAGATGTAGGTAGAGAATACTAGGCCTTGTCCTGAGAGGAATCTAGCGCACAATATATAAATGCATCACATGCAGAGCAGGGTCAGTGCACAGCAGGTTGGCAGGAATGAACATCTGTAGGGATAGGGCCTTTGGATCAGATGGTAAGACCAGTTCCTCCTGCAACTCAGTATCACAGCAGTTCTTGAAATGCACACTTAATTAAATATATTGTTTTGTGTACAGAGGCCTGTTTATCTGTTTTTTTTCTTAATATCTGCACGTTTTTTAAACTAATGTATTTCAAGATGAAGCATCTTTTGTGGCAACAGCACGGTTCTTTCTGCCAGTCAGGCTGCAGCAGAGACGCTGTATACAAATTTGCAATTATTAGTATTTTAGCCCAATAACCAATGTTTCAATCAACATTTATTCACAGGTGCTATTGCCATGGAAGCTGGATTGCTTTGTTGTTAATTGCTATTTTTAAAACGCTACATCTATCAACATTTATTTCGATGTTGTCATGGTATGCATTTCTTAATTTTAATAATAACAATTCAGTCTTATTACCGGTGAAATTATAACGGTATGCTGTAAGACAGAAGCGGAGCAGGGCGCATTAAAAGCCGACATCCCGAATATCAGAGAATTGGACAGCTATCAGCAGGTCTTTAACGCTAGTATGGCTTCAATGTTCACATATTTAATCAGAGGTTTTGTCACTAGCAACAACACGTTTCTCAGTTTTGTTGCAGTAAGTTATGAACCGTAATATTATTTTTTTTAACAATTACGTAAGTACTTCGGAAGGGACATAGTACGTACCGCTTGATGACTAGAAAATATACAAATACATAATATTCAAAATATTGATGTTTTTGGCTAACGTTGCATTTGAGGATTCGAACAATAAAGATAATAAAATACAGTTTAATGTATTTGTCTCATGCATTGTTTGCTCGGCCGGCCGGCCGGCGGGAATGTGAAATGGAATAAAGCCCATTCACGGCAGACAGCAGAAACACAGGAGCCGAACGAGTCCAGCCACCCATCCCTAAAGAACTACAAGTACATTGGCTTTATAACATGTTGTAGGGCGCGTCTATAGTGGGAGTTGTAGTTTTTTAAACATATTGGTATATTTCT
Organism: Etheostoma spectabile; assembly: GCF_008692095.1. Classification (NCBI taxonomy): domain Eukaryota; kingdom Metazoa; phylum Chordata; class Actinopteri; order Perciformes; family Percidae; genus Etheostoma; species Etheostoma spectabile. The sequence goes on from NW_022604364.1 coordinate 7,619, forward strand.
CATAAGTAGAAGTTGGCATTGTAGAATTTTGGATGCTATAACAACTGGTCCTATGTGTGTAGCCCCTACTATAACAGCTGGTTCTATGTGTGTAGCCCCTACTATAACAGCTGGTCCTATGTGTGTAGCCCCTACTATAACAGCTGGTCCTGTGTGTGTAGCCCCTACTATAACAGCTGGTCCTGTGTGTAGCCCCTACTATAACACTGGTCCTGTGTGTAGCCCCTACTATAACACTGGTCCTGTGTGTGTAGCCCCTACTATAACAGCTGGTCCTGTGTGTGTAGCCCCTACTATACAACTGGTCCTGTGGTATAGCCCCTACTATAACAGCTGGTCCTGTGTGTGTAGCCCTACTATAACAGCTGGTCCTGTGTGTGTAGCCCCTACTATAACAGCTGGTCCTATGTGTGTAGCCCCTACTATAACAGCTGTCCTGTGTGTGTAGCCCCTACTATAACAGCTGGTCCTGGTGTGTAGCCCCTACTATAACAGTGGTCCTGTGTGTGTAGCCCCTACTATAACAGCTGGTCCTGTGTGTGTAGCCCCTACTATAACAACTGGTCCTGTGTGTATAGCCCCTACTATAACAGTGGTCCTGGGTGTGTACCCCTACTATAACAGCTGGTCCTGTGTGTGTAGCCCTACTATAACAGCTGGTCCTATGTGTGTAGCCCCTACTATACAGCTGGTCCTGTGTGTGTAGCCCCTACTATAACAGCTGGTCCTGTGTGTGTAGCCCCTACTATAACAGCTGGTCCGTGTGTGTAGCCCCTACTATAACACTGGTCCTGTGTGTGTCCCCTACTATAACAGCTGGTCCTGTGTGTGTAGCCCCTACTGTAACAGCTGGTCCTGTGTGTGAGCTCCTTCCAGACAGCTGGTCCTGTGTGGTGTGTAGTCCCTTCTATAAGTCTTGAAGGATTTCCCACAGATGCTTTGCACTTGTTGGTCTGCTGCTAGAACTCTGTGTGCTATTCATCTGTCTCTAATCTGAGCTACTGTTAACTGTGATTTCTGAGGCTGGTGACTCAGATGAACTTATCCTCAGCAGCAGAGGTGACTCTTGGTCTTTCTTTCCTGGGGCGGTCCTCATGTGAGCCAGTTTCGTTGTAGCACTTGATGGTTTTTTGGACTGCACTTGGGTACACATTCAAAGTTTTTGCAATTTTCCGGACCAACTGCCCTTCATTTCTTAAATTAATGATGGCCACTCGTTTCTCTTCCCTTAGCTGATTGGTTCTGGCCATGATATGAATTGTAACAGTCGTCCAATAGGCTGTTGGCTGTGTATCAACCTGACTTCTGTGCAACACAACTGATGGTCCCAACTCCATTAATAAGGGGGGGACCATTTCAGGGACTACCTCATGAAGCTCATTGAGAGAACAGCAAGGGTTTGCAGCGCTATCAAAAAAGCAAAGGGGGCTACTTTGAAGAACTAGAATATAAGACATGTTTTCACTTATTTCCGCTTTTTTATTAAGTACATAATTCCACATGTGTTCATTCATAGTTCTGATACCTTCAGTGACATCTACAATGGAAATAGTCCTGATTAAAGGAAACTCATTGGAGGACAAGGTGTGTTAAAACATTTGGCCTGTACTGTTCTTACAATTAAAAACACATAAAGAAAGTGATATGTAGCCAGACTGAAGCAAATTGCACAGCGGCTCTTTCACTCTCACTACACTGTCAGTGGCTGCTTATTGGATGAACTGCTAGAATGAAAATCACTCACTACTCACTTTAGGCCTGGGTCAAAATGGGCGGGCCCGGACCTATAATGTCATAGTGTCCTGGATGTAACTTTTGATTTGTAATGTAATCTATTCAGAAATAAATAGACTGTTCTATAATTAAATTTATTCAGTGATCTCTTAAACCTCCTATCACCAAGCCATTTCGGCCTGTCACATTGTTACTTACTGTAGACTCATTTGTCACTCTATCTGCACATTTTGCATCTCAAATTCAAAAGCACAGTTATGGCCATTGTTAGAAGAAGGAAGAGCGCCTCAATCTCTTTTCAGCAGTATAACAAAGTTATAATGGCATAAAACATTAAAAAGTCAAAACTTAAGTTACGTTTCGTTCATAATTTATTAAAAAACATCATGCAAACATTTCCATAAGGGAACACATTCATATACAATACAGGAAAAAAATGAGTTTTGCCTGTACATTCAAAAATATTATTTACATGTTTAAAACATTACAACAGTGGTGGAATGTAACTAAGTAAATTTACTCCAGTACTGTACTTCACTCGAGATGTTGAGGAACTTGTACTTTATGAGTCTTTTCTTTTTATGTCACTTTCTACTTCTACTCCGCGACATTTCAGAGAAAATATGTTACTTTTTACTCCACTACGTTAGTGTAGTCCAACTGACCCCAAATTGGCCCTAACATTTTGTTTATTTCATTTATAAAATAACAATGTGCAATGTGGTTGTACATCAGTAGCCAACATTAATTATGTCCCCCTCCATTTAGCACAGATTTTGTTTTATTCTTTACTCCGTGTTTGTTGGCCTACCATTTTCGTTTCCCTTTACTTGTAAAAGAGTATTTTTACAGTGTGGCATTAGTACTTTTAATGAAATAAGGATATGTATACTTCCACCACTGTTTAACACTAGGCTATGCTTAGTCTTTGTGCTGTGATTTGTAGTCTTAGATTGTTGGCGGTATTTGGGTAGGTTTAAGATAAAATGTAATCAAATCAGGTGCAATGACATTGTAGTAGTATTTTAGTATTTTTGAAGAGTATTTACATAGCGTCAACATCGGAGTCTGAACTTTCCGAGCTAAAGTCAATTCATCTGAACTATCTGTAGTGCAAAAAAACTGATTGTCATTTTCTGGGTTAGACAGGACATGCAGGTAGACTTTTCTTGCACGCCTTTGCAGCTCTTTCATTTGCCTCAGCTTGCGGATGAGGCAAGTGACACCCTTCTTCGCATTCTCTGTGAGATGTCCTTAAAAAGGGACAAAATGTGTCACTATACAGGTAAGCAACAAGTCAAAAAAATTAAACATGACTTTATGAAACGTGATACAAACATTTCAAATAGATGTTCACATTTACCTTGTTGGGTGTTTTCACTCTGATGGAAAGACCACTCAGACAAGACTCTGGCATGGGACTTCAGAGAATCCCAGTGCTGCTTGATCTCTTTGACAGGATCTTCTTCTCCTCTTGAAGCCTTCGAACTGCCATGACCCTATCAAAGACTTCCTTTTTTTGTGCTGAAATCAACAGCGCCTGTAACACATACGTGTGTAGATGAGAATGACCACTGCACAAACAATGTAGTTTCAGAGATCATTTCTCTCCCTCACATGCACTACTGTGGTGCCTGTAGAAAAAAATGCTTTCTCGCTTGCAGGCACACAGCTTCCAGAGTCAAACACCATTTTGGAGAGGTTAATGTCTTTTAATGAAATCTTTAACATTTCACATCCAAATAACTTGACATAGCAATACACCCACCTCGTTATTGGGATGAGTTGGTTGTTGAGAAAAGCAAAGAACAGACACAGACAGTGATTCCTTACTTTATAGATACTCTAGCACGAACAGAATACATATTATGCGTACCTTCTTGTGTTATTTGCCAAGGCCAGGGATGTTCTGTGTCCAGAATATGATCCATGCAAACTGCTTGCTCGGGTGTTACAAGGCTGTTGTACTTGGCTAGCATGGTCTGCAAAGTGGTCTTTTCTTGCCTTATTTTCCGTCTAATTCTGTGTCGACATTTGTTGCTGTCTGTGAAACGAAAAATAAAAACACTATCTGTTAATTACATAATGTAATTACGTTGTTGGAATTACAGCAAATTCACTATCAATATTAAAGTCATTGTAATGTGGAGAATATACTTGAATCAACAATCAACACTATCGTTTAGAACTTTATGGACTTGGAAACATTTCAGACTTAAATGTTAAAATACCATTTGTTTTGTAGAGGCGTTGAGATCTTGTTTTTATACTTGATGTGAGGGCCTCAATCTTCTGACACAAAGCCGTGTCGTGTCTTGGTGGTTTGTTTCTCCTAACAAAAAGTGAATAACACAGCACCAATATAAAAAAAGATTAAATCTTTATGTCAGACAATGTTTAGAATTATCTCACCATCTGCCCAGTCTTTCACATCTTGCACAAATTCCTCCATGTTTTTTTCTTGCAGTTGAAGCTTGGCTTTCAGAGTTTCCAGGTCCCCCAACTGGACATTTAGAGCTCTAGAAGTCTAAATTAATTAGGTATTATAATCTGTACAGTATATATCACAGAAACTTGAGCCATGACAATGTTTTTACACACTTTTAATCTACCTTATGGTATCTTTGGGAAAGAGAATTTGCCAGGTTTTGAAACTTCTGCTGGTTCCATCTCATGGAGAGGAGTGTAGCATGTCATTGCGTCCTGCAAGGGCACAGAGATTTGTTCTGCAAGAATATCCTTTTAATTAAATGTAATTTCTTCTATAAATAAAAGGTACAATTATATGGTACCTGCTTTTGACATGTGCTTTGTAGTGACCGCTATTCTGGAGAGAAACGCATTACACTGCTCTACTTCCTCCCCTAATGTCGAACCAGCCCCATCTTGGTTGGCTCCACTCCATTTTACCTGGACAGAGGGACACAAACTGAATATCAAGGGCATTCAGTAAAAACAACCAAATACATTCAGCAAGTCCCAAAAGCCCCCTGAATTCAACTAAAGCCTAATCAAAATTCAAACTGACACAATATGCAAGAAAAAAAAAAAAACATTCTGTACATACACAAACACAGAAATACTACTGTGTTACTGTGGTATATAATTGTTATTTCTTATCACTTTTGGGGATTTTATGTCATTGTATAAGAATATTGTGCACTACACCAACCTCACATTTGAAGTCATGGGCTTTAGCATGCAAAACCGACAGGAAGGGCCTCATGTTTTGAAGAGACTGGAGCTCTGGACAGTCCAAACAAACTCTCTGTAGGTAGGGCCGTATTTACATGCAACATCCATACAGAAGAAGGTTATGTCGTGCTTGGGCGCAAGCTGGTTCTGTAAGAACATGGGGTATGCATATATTTCACCCCTAAACATATTAAGGGCAGACAGCAAGACACCGTGCCTGCAAACTGCCAGCTCCAGTCCTTCCTCATCCACCTTACTCCTAGATCTGCAGGAAGTCTCTCGGGCTGCCAACCACTCCCCCACAAATGCCTTTTCCAGTGACCTACATTGTAGAATATCATAATTGACAAATGATCTTGTCAACAGTCATTGTAGAGAACAATTCTAAATAATTTTTTGTGGCAAGAAACAAATTAGCATTAATGGCTTTTTTTTTAAATTCAAGTATACAGGTAGATATCACAATACATGACAATATTGATAGACTATGACTTATTATGTCATTGACTTTAAATATTCAGATAGAAGTGCAATTACATGTTTGGTTTTGGTGTGTACTTGGTCCACAAATCTGGTCACATCTTCATCATTAGCAATGAAGACACCATCAAAGATCGGCCGCTCCTCTGATCTAAAAAACAACAACAGAGTTAACATTTTAGGATATAGTGTAGTAAAAGGTTGTACAATACATAAATGTCAATTTTACCGTCATTAATACACATGTGCTAATAAGTAAATACCGTGCTGTACTCTTGAAACGATAAAGCTTGCGGTTTCCGTCAACCGAGACGGCAAGCATTGCTGGAGTGCAGGCAGGACAGCTAAATTGCTCCTCTTTGCAAATGGCATCAACTTCATATTGAACAGCAGCCCATTCAAAAAAGCTTTTCTGAAAGCTGTCAGATGAGAGCTTTCCAGTCTATTAAAAAAAACAACAGCACAAAACAATCGAAAAAGAACTTCTAATATCAAAACATAAAAAAATGTAGGATGCTGCAGAATAAAGAAAGAAATACTGACACGGCCAAAGCGAACAGTCCGCTTCTCAAGCATTCGTAGAAATGCCTGACAGGACATTCCAGGTGATGCCATCTCATGCTCTCAAAAGTAAAAAATAAGTCTTCCTCATAAACTGTCGCAAAATTGAGGGTGGCGGGCCAGTAGCCACTTTGTATAAGGTCATCCACTTCTGCAGTCCAAGTAGCCTGGCATCCCTCGCAGCTTAGCTCTGGCATGTTGAGATCATACCGTCCTACAAAGTAACATTTACCTCCACTGTAATGTTATGACTGTCAAAGTTAATTCCATGTTGTATGCATCATATATAAAGCTTGGTGACTTGGCACTGATGTGCACTTTCTTTAAGATATTACATTATTGTGTCTGTTGAATATGAATCTTTTTTTTTAACTGGACAAAAGGAAATCTTTCACATAATTACCATTTATTGTGACCAAGCAACTGCCTTTCCTTGGATGACCCTCAATGCCTCTGGTGGACAGCGACAGATTTGGACAGGCATCTCAATAGGCAAAAGCCGTACTAAAAAACATTACACAAATCGGTTTGGATAATTTCATCTTTAGCGACAATTAGACATACAGAATAAACACTCTCACAAAAAAGTCCATAACTTACCACAGTGTGTAACAGCATTATCCACAACGCAACTGGTTGGAGGCAATGGCTGAAAGAAACCAGCACACATAGCATCCCGGTTGTGAAGGATGTAGGTTTTTGTTGTGCCGGCTGATGTCGCATTCAGCGCAGAGGAATGGACATGGTAAGCAGTCTCTGCATCTGACAGCTGCACAGTTGATCCCACATTGACTGCAGATTTTTGTTTCCACGTTCCCCCTGTGCCAGCATGCTATTTACAAGGGTAAGTCTCTTTGCCCTCCATCTCTCAAAAAAGAGAGCGTTACGAGTGCTCCAATCCAAGAAGCCAGAGGAGCTCCCTGGTCAACTGCAGCTTCTTGTATCTCATCATCAAGACACTCAAGGAGTACTGTAGATCTTGCACAAGACATTCTGTTACAATTGTAAAATTTGTAAAAGTACATAAGAATTAAAAAAAAATACAGTTTCACAATGGTTTTGCTCATCGTTTCATTTGCAAAAAAAACAGCCATACAAAAGGAAAATTCTTAATTAAGGGACAATTATACTACCATAAACTTTTCTGGAGACTTTATTTTTA
>NW_022604365.1:0-25017 GCF_008692095.1 Etheostoma spectabile
GTAAATTACGTTGTTGAATACAGCAAATTCACTATCAATATGAAAGTTCATTGTAATGTGGAGAATATACTTGAATCAACAATCACCACTATCGTTAGAACTTTATGGACTTATGGAAACATTTCAGACTTAAATGTTAAAATACCATTTGTTTTGTAGAGCGTTGAGATCTTGTTTTATACTTGATGGAGGGCCTCAATCTTCTGACACAAGCCTGTGTCGTTCTTGGTGGTTTGTTCTCCTAACAAAAAGTGAATAACACAGCACCAATATAAAAAAGATTAAATCTTTATGTCAGACATGTTTAGATTATCTCACCATCTGCCCAGTCTTTCACACTGCACAAATTCCTCCATGTTTTTTCTTGCAGTTGAAGCTTGGCTTTCAGAGTTTCCAGTCCCCCAACTGGACATTTAGAGCTCTAGAAGTCTAAAATTATTAGGTAATTATAATCTGTACAGTATATATCACAGAAACTTTGAGCCATGACAATGTTTTTACCCAACTTTTAATCTACCTTATGGTATCTTTGGGAAAGAGAATTTGCCAGGTTTTGAAACTTCTGCTGGTTCCATCTCATGGAGAGGAGTGTAAGCATGTCATTGCGTCCTGCAAGGGCACAGAGATTTGTTCTGCAAGAATATCCTTTTAATTAAATGTAATTTCTTCTATAAATAAAAGGTACAATTATATGGTACCTGCTTTGACATGTGCTTTGGTAGTGACCGCTATTCTGGAGAGAACGCATTACACTGCTCTACTTCCTCCCCTAATGTCGAACCAGCCCCATCTTGGTTGGCTCCACTCCATTTTACCTGGACAGAGGGACACAAAGAATATCAAGGGCATTCAGTAAAAACAACCAAATACATTCAGCAAGTCCCAAAAGCCCCTTGAATTCAACTAAAGCCTAATCAAAATTCAAACTGACACAATATGCAAGAAAAAAAAAAAAACATTCTGTACATACACAAACACAGAAATACTACTGTGTACTGTGGTATATAATTGTTCTTCTTATCACTTTTGGGGATTTTATGTCATTGTATAAGATATTGTGCACTACACCAACCTCACATTTGAAGTCATGGGCTTTAGCATGCAAAAACGACAGGAAGGGCCTCATGTTTTGAAGAGACTGGAGCTCTGGACAGTCCAAACAAACTCTCTGTAGGTAGGGCCAGTATTTACATGCAACATCCATACAGAAGAAGAAGGTTATGTCGTGCTTGGGCGCAAGCTGGTTCTGTAAGAACATGGGGTATGCATATATTTCACCCTAAACATATTAAGGGCAGACAGCAAGACACCGTGCCTGCAAACTGCCAGCTCCAGTCCTTCCTCATCCACCTTACTCCTAGATCTGCAGGAAGTCTTCGGGCTGCCAACCACTCCCCACCACAAATGCCTTTTCCAGTGACCTACATTGTAGAATATCATAATTGACAATGATCTTGTCAACAGTCATTGTAGAGAACAATTCTAAATAATATTTTGTGGGCAAGAAACAAATTAGCATTAATGGCTTTTTTTTTTAAATTCAGTATACAGGTAGATATCACAATACTGACAATATTGATAGACTATGACTTATTATGTCATTGACTTTAAATATTCAGATAGAAGTGCAATTATGTTTGGTTTTGGTGTGTACTTGGTCCACAAATCTGGTCACATCTTCATCATTAGCAATGAAGACACCATCAAAGATCGGCCGCTCTCTGATCTAAAAAACAACAACAGAGTTAACATTTTAGGATATAGTGTAGTAAAAGGTTGTACAATACATAAATGTCAATTTTACCGGTCATTAATACACATGTGCTAATAAGTAAATACCGTGCTGTACTCTTGAAACGATAAAGCTTGCGGTTTCGTCGCAACCGAGACGGCAAGCATTGCTGGAGTGCAGGCAGGACAGCTAAATTGCTCCTCTTTGCAATGGCATCAACTTCATATGAACAGCAGCCCATTCAAAAAAGCTTTTCTGAAAGCTGTCAGATGAGAGCTTTCCAGTCTATTAAAAAAAACAACAGCACAAAACAATTCGAAAAAGAACTTCTAATATCAAACATATAAAAAATGTAGGATGCTGCAGAATAAAGAAAGAAATACTGACACGGCCAAAGCGAACAGTCCGCTTCTCAAGCATTCGTAGAAATGCCTGACAGGACATTCCAGGTGATGCCATCTTCATGTCTCAAAAGTAAAAATAAGTCTTCCTCATAAACTGTCGCAAAATTGAGGGTGGCGGGCCAGTAGCCACTTTGTATAAGGTCATCCACTTCTGCAGTCCAAGTAGCCTGGCATCCCTCGCAGCTTAGCTCTGGCATGTTGAGATCATACCGTCCTACAAAGTAACATTTACCCCACTGTAATGTTATGACTGTCAACTTAGAATTCCATGTTGTATGCATCATATATAAAGCTTGGTGACTTGGCACTGATGTGCACATTTCTTTAAGATATTACATTATTGTGTCTGTTGAATATGAATCTTTTTTTTTAACTGGACAAAAGGAAATCTTTCACATAATTACCATTTATTGTGACCAAAGCAACTGCCTTTCCTTGGATGACCCTCAATGCCTCTGGTGGACAGCGACAGATTGGACAGGCATCTCAATAGGCAAAAGCCTACTAAAAACATACACAAATGGGTTTGGATAATTCATCTTTAGCGACAATTAGACATACAGAAAAACACTCTCACAAAAAAGTCCATAACTTACCACAGTGTGTAACAGCATTATCCACAACGCAACTGGTTGGAGGCAATGGCTGAAAGAAACCAGCACACATAGCATCCCGGTTGTGAAGGATGTAGGTTTTGTTGTGCCGGCTGATGTCGCATTCAGGCAGAGGAATGGACATGGTAAGCAGTCTCTGCATCTGACAGCTGCACAGTTGATCCACATTGACTGCAGATTTTGTTTCCACGTTCCCCTGTGCCAGCATGCTATTACAAGGTAAGGTCTCTTTGCCCTCCATCTCTCAAAAAAGAGAGCGTTACGAGTGCTCCAATCCACAGAAGCCAGAGGAGCTCCTGGTCACTGCAGCTTCTTGTATCTCATCATCAGAGACACTCAAGGAGTACTGTAGATCTTGCACAAGACATTCTGTTACAATTGTAAAAATTGTAAAAGTACATAAGAATTAAAAAAAATACAGTTTCACAATGGTTTTGCTCATCGTTTCATTTGCAAAAAAAAACAGCCATACAAAGGAAAATTCTTAATTAAGGGACAATTATACTACCATAAAACTTTTCTGGAGACTTTATTTTAACAGTTCATGTTGAATTTATATAATTATTACATACCAGCAGAGATGGTCTTTGAAGCAGTCTCTGAAGCAGAGTTAGGGCCATGATCAGCAGTGTTGCAGGGAGGATTAGGCGTGTGATCACCAGCTGTACAAAAAACTACATCAACATTGATAACATTAAAATGTCATCCTTGCACCATGGCTAGTGCCTAGGCTGGTTCACAACTGTTCATTTAGTTGCAAAATCCAACTACTGTTGGTATCTGCATATCCAACAATATATAGACAATGGCAGCAAACACAAATGCTCGTTGTAAAAGCAAATTCAAAAATAAGTGAGCTATTATCACTAATAAATAACCATTTTAAACAAAGCCTTACCAAGGTTGACATCTTGTAAGAGATTATACTGCCCATCCATAACAAGATTTCTAAAAAATATTGTTCCAGCCGGCACAATGAAGCTAACTTTTATCAGCTTATTATAGGTTGTACCGTATTAGTATGTAGTAGTAACCTTAATGTAGGCTATCTATTTCAATTAAGATCCGAGGTGCAAACATTGAACTGAATGTATCCCTTGATATTCAGTTTTAAATGCCTAAACACTTTTGAAAATATCATGAATGAAAAAAACATGCTGACCTTTTTCTGACTGATTCCTGCGTGACCTGGCCTTGCATAGAGTACATTCCCATCACTGTCTCTCTTCTCCACCTGACTTTTGACGTGGATGTCCTAGCTGGTAGTGCTGCCTTCTCTTTCTGCAGCTCAGCAAGCAGTTCATCAGCATTTTGGAGGTCATCAGTAAGTTTTCATCAAGCAGGTAATCGTTCAGATCTGAAAGAAAGGTTTGAACAAACACTTATTGACCTAACTAGGTCGCTGTGGGGATAATTGTGCCTATTATTTTACTTACCAAGTTGAAAGTGTGTGCAGAGGCGTTGAGTGGAGATGCAAGAGCATTGCGGGATGTCATCATTAAGAAGTTTGGGTTTTGTCATTTCTGCAAATGAGAATAAAATATATAGGATTATTTTTACTGTGATATTAAAATAAGGCATTAATTGTTAACAACAGCTCATGGTTTACTGAACCAGAAAAGTACACGGCAGCATTAAGTAACATCAGCTCTATTCATTTACTCAGAAAAACCTCTAATTTAAATCCTTTCAGTACAGAAAGAATAAAGTTGATTTGAAACACAAATAAGATACAATTTGAGCAATTGCAAAAAGCCTAATTTAAACAAAATGTCATTTATCTGTGGCTGGAATTGTATTATTATCCTTTATAAAAAGTAATTAAATAATTCCGTAAGCCACCATGCCAACTTAGAGAAAATTATCTTAATTAGGCATAGTAAAACTTACTATGAACTAGTAACTGATTTATTACACTGTGTGATTATAAACTTACTGACAAATATTAGACAAACTGCATTTTGTAACTGTCTAAACAACATATTACTGTTTCTCTGCCACTACTTCACAAACACATCTGGCCAATATTTTAGTAAATCTACTGTTATGGCTAATTACATTAAGCACATGTTGAGATGGAATAAGAGAGACAATAGCAGTAGGAAAACTTATCAGGCTTTATCAAGTTCATTTTACTGTAGACAATTCAGGAATAGCACAAATAGTAAAGTCAAAACAGTTAATCTGCTGTTAGAGTATTTTCAATCAAAGTTAGGGATGGCTTTTCAAAGTTAGTGCTTAGGTGCTAGGTGAGACCATGATTGTACCCGTTATGAGGGTATATGTGGCAATAAGCTAGGCATAAGAAACACTTGATTGCTAACAGCAGCTACGTTACCTTACCGCTAAACGTTACTGTAGGTTTCACTTGTTGGAGCTAGCTAGTATTTTTATTAACGCTTTACATCATTCACGTCCCATTAGACTGCTAGCCTGCACGTTGAAGGGTTTGAACTACAACTTATTGAGCTAACTAGGTAGCGGTGGGGATAATTGTACTTCTGTATTTTACCAAGTTGAAAACGCGTGCAGATCTGTGCGTCGAGTGGCGCGCAGTGCATAGATGCACGACCAGCGCAGGGACGTCATCATTGCTTCTTGGCTCAGCCATGGTCGCGCTTGATAGGTCAGCGGCAATGAAGTCAAAGCTGAAAGCGCCGCGCTCGGCGGCTATTCCGAGCGGTGCGCGACGCCAAGGATGCCGCTCCGTCTAGTTGGGCGGCACCGCTATCCACATAGGAAAACACTAAATATGCCAGCGTAGAATAATGGGCAATTGGCAAATGCGTTTCTTAAACATTTTAAAATTTAAACCAGATTTAAATGAAGCTATGCAAAGACAAAAATAAATTAATTAATCGACTATCGACAGTGTATAATGCCTATAGCTCGTCAGTTTGACGCAATATCCGCCAAAACTTCTGGCGAAAACCTTATTTATAGAGCAACGTTTAAACTAAAAAACGGCTGTTAAAAATGGAGGAGCTGTTATTTTGCCACTCTCTATGTGTTTAAATGTTATATACATATCATTTATTATGCTTTTTTATTCCTATTGTGGGCCGTCCCCGAGATCTGAAACGTCATGGTCCCCTGTCGTCTATATTTTACGAGGACGGGGCTCCATTAAAGTCTATAGGAGTTCCCTGCACGTTAAAATATACTTCGAGGGGTGCCCATTACGTTGAAATGTTACGCCAAGGGTTCCTGACCAAGCGTCCACATGTTACGACTTGGGAGTGAGAACGTGTTGTCACAACCACACCGAGTGGAATGACATCATAGTCATAGAGAGAGAGAGAGAGAGAGAGAGAGAGACGAGAGAGAGAGAGAGAGAGAGAGAGAGAGAAGAGAGAGACAGACAGACAGACAGACTAAGGGACTCACAACCACTATAACATTCCCAAAATTAGGGATTTGTATGACACTGTATAGTTTTTATGTAAAATTGTGCAGAATTGTAGTATAGTGTATATCATATAGAAATATCCAGTACAATATAGAACCCGCATGACATATATGTATTTTATACCCGATTTGTATATTAACCTTCTGTAAACTGCTCTTGCAACAAAATAATAAATCAAATAATCAATTAAATAAATTGAAATTAAATTAAAGAGAGAGAGAGAGAGAGAGAGAGAGAGAGAGAGAGAGAGAGAGAGAGAGAGAGAGTTACAGAGCTGAATAACAGTGTGCTCTTTTTGACAAAAAAAGGCATCAAAAGTATAGTGAACAGCTACACATATAATACTATAATGTCTTATGCTATTTATAGTATAGTATTTTAATTCCATTAAAAGAAGTATATTTTCATAACTGATGATTTAAAAGAGTTATTTTCCATGAAATGGCTTAACAAAATGCTGAAATGTTTCGGTGCACAGATGATCAAAACAGTACAGCTTTTCTGACTGTATCAATTCAAATATTCAAATAAACCTCCACTAGACAGGTAAAAGAGAACCCCGTCATTTATGACCATTGATTTATGCACAGCACATTCATGCAGTAAAACAAGCTTTTATTAGATGGAAATGATGAACTGTACTTCCTGTGGTGATTGGCCACGGTAAAGCAGGCAACAGGCACTCAGCCTTCTTTTTACCTGGAAGATTTTGCTTCCTCTTGTACCACGCACCGTCCAGAGGGGACTTCTCTTCTGCAATCTCATCCTCCTCCTCCAGCAACACCTCCTCTGCAGCCAGAGAGAGAGAGAGAGAGAGAGGGAGAGAGAGAGAGAGAGAGAGAGAGAGAGAGAGAGAGAGAGAGAGAGAGAGAGAGAGAGAGAGGAGAGAAAGGGACTTTCTTTCAATTTGTCACGTTTTTCTAACACAACAAACACATACATGCCAGCTCCCAAACTGTTTCAGCAGTGAGTCTAACCTGCTTTGCAGATCCACTCCAAGTACCCGGTGAGCTCTCTCTCAATCTGCTGCTGCCTCCGGAGCTTCAGGAACTCCTGCCTCTTCTCCACACGCTCTCTTTCTTTAGCAAATTCTCTGTCAAAACATATATACAGGTATTCTCTACACACTGGAAGATTACACGGACACTTTTATCATATTTGGCATTATTGACTTGAAAAAAAAATGTTTTGGTGTCATACATGTGCCAACAGAGTACCTGCACACGTACATTCACAGAAACAAACAGGATTACGTTTATTACAAATACAACTCATATGTGAGACACTGCATCATGGGAATGAAGGAAATGGTTTGAGGTTTTATCTGAAGGACTTTTAACTGTGGAGTTCTGATGACTGCAGGGCAGCTGAGAGAAGAACAAGGGCCTTTGGCAAAGCCGTTAGCAAATACTTATAAAAAAAAGTATACACACTGAAATGTGTGGGTGCAGAGGAAAAGCAGTGGAGTGTGATGTACTGACGTGACAGATCAGACATGTTTCACATGTAGGACTTATGACAGCATACTGTACAGTGGGGCTCAAAAGTTTGGGCGCCTCAGGGAAACATTTGTATTAATGTGCATAAAGAAGCCAAGAAAAGATGGAAAAATCTCCAAAAGGCCTCAAATGACAGATTAGACATTTGTATAATGTGCCACAAAAAGTTAGATTTTATTTCCATCATATACACTTTCAAAATAACAGAAAACAAAAAAATGGCATATGCAAAAGTTTGGCCACCCTGCAGAGTTTATAGCATGCACCGCCCCCTTTGGAAAGCTGAGACCTGACAGTGTCATGGATTGTTCTCAATCATCGTCTGGGAAGACCAGGTGATGTCACTCTTAAGGTTTTAAAGGCCCAGACTCATCTGACCTTGTCCCAACAATCAGCACCATGGCTTCTTCTAAGCAGTTGTCTAGAAAACAGAAACTGAAAATAGACTCTCACAAAGCAGTAGAAGGCTATAAGAAAATAGCAAGGCATTTTCAGATGCCAATATCCTCTGTTGGGAATGTAATTAAGAACTGGCCGTCATCAGGAACAGTGGAAGTTAAAGCAAGATCTGGAAGACCAAGAAAAATATCAGACAGAACAGCTCACAGGATTGTGATAAAAGCAAGTCAAGTCCCACAGAAAGACCTGACAGACACTGGAGTTGTGCTACACCATTCCACTATAAAGAGATACTAGTACAGATATGGTCTTGAAGAGTCATCAGAAGAAAACCTCTTCTACGTCCTCACCACAAACATCAGCGTTTGAAGTTTGCAAATGAAATATAGACAAACCTGATGCATTGTGGGAACAAGTTCTGTGGACCAATGAGGTTAAAATAGAACTTTTTGGCTGGAATGAGCAAAGGTACGTTTGGAGAAGAGAGGGCACAGAATTTAATGATAAGAACCTCTGTCCAACTGGTAAACATGGGGGTGGATCAATCATGCTTTGGGGTTGTATTGCAGCCAGAGGCACAGGGAAAATTTCACAAGTAGAAGGAAAAATGGATTCAATAAAATTTTCATTTTTTTGTTTTCTGTTATTTTTAAAGTTTAAATGATGGAAATAGAATCTAACTTTTTGTGACATATTATACGAATGTCTAATCTGTCATTTGATGCCTTTTGGAGATTTTTCCATCTTTTCTTGGCTTCTTTATGCACAGTAATACAAATTTTTGCCTGGGGTGCTCAAACCTTCGAGCGCCACTGTATGTTGTTTTATAGAAATAAAGCAATATATTGTGACATATGTTCTGGGATGTCAATTAAAAATGTAATGCAGAGATAAAATAAACACCTTATTTACAGTTAATTTAAAGATTTGTTCAACATGGGAAATGTCAGGTCCGCTGCTTCTGAGTAGCTGGTATGGGCTGTGTTCTTTCTGTGCCTCTCTGTGTGCTAATTGCAGGTGTTAGAAAGGTATTTCAGGAAGTCTATGTGGTTAGTTTTGATAAGGGTCACAACTGCTATGACATCTGATAGATGAGGGGGCGTGTTTGTATGATGCTTATTTAACCCGGCCCAAGCAGCAGGTGGTAGACTATAGGCTTGTTTGAAATGAGCCATGTCTGCGCAGAATCGATCACCAGCGATCACCGCCTGTTGCGTGCCGGTTAGATTTGTGTCCAACTTGATCCCTGACGTCGTGCACACGATAACTTCACGAGATCAAGGCAGGAGCAGGTTTGAGACACAGTCCGAGCTGGTTGATGTGGCTCGGGAAAGGGAAGTTTGGGGTCCCCTGCTAGAGCTGCTTCCCCCCCGGGACCCAACACCGGATAAGCGGACAAAAATGGATGGATGGATAGATGGATATCACGATCACTGGATCACTGCCACTAGCCCCCTCGTCCGCCCCTCTGCCCCTCAGACACTACTTGGATCTGCCCCCCCCAGAAAACCTGGACTCTGCCCCACCACCGAATTATTTAAGAGTTGTTGTTATTATTAACACTCCTGGTTCTGAGTACTGTGTCTGCATTTGGGTTCTATTTGTCTTCGAACCATAACAGTAAGCCTATACTTGAAGGACCAAAAAGGAAAGTGAGCCAACAGTGTTGAAAGATATATTAGATTTTGACTATATTTGCCAGTAAAGTTAGCTTAACCTTTGTCATTTTATGACAACCAGAAAGATCAGATGGGGAAATTATTGTTTGTTGTTAATTGCTACATGTGGTAGACAGTAACATTACAAGTATGGGACAAAAAGAAAATTCCTCCCAGTCCTTATCTTGCTAAACAGCTTTTCTAAAGAATGACAGGGAAGCTCCTTCCGCACTGGGCTTTTTCCAACCCCACTGTTGTTTGCTTTTGAGGAGACAATGGGCTGTGAGACAGCAGGTGAGAAGAAGGTCTTTGCGACCACAGACACAATGAGATGGACAGATGTCAGATCTAGCCGCACACAGGACCAGAGCGATTAAAGTTACAAAGCGAG
The DNA here is from genome assembly GCF_008692095.1 of Etheostoma spectabile. NCBI lineage: Eukaryota > Metazoa > Chordata > Actinopteri > Perciformes > Percidae > Etheostoma > Etheostoma spectabile. The sequence continues at coordinate 10,107 of NW_022604365.1, forward strand.
GCCTTTTCGTGACACCAGAGGATGACAGGGACAGATGATAAGAAAGAGAGAGTAAAAAAGTGAATAATCTGCTGATTTCCTCTCACAGGTCATGACCTAACCTTCTTCTCCATTGTAGTACACAGACAGGTGGGATACTGTCTTGAAGCCCTAGTCTATGAATGGAGGACAGCACACTCTCCACACACACACAGGCTGAGGTAGAATCAAGCAGAGAGTAAAATGGCCACAAGCTGAAGCCAATACAGAAGAGCCTTCAGAGTCTAATAGAGCATCATGTTCTCAGTTTAACTTCTATATTAATATTGCTTGTGGCTGAAAAGTTGTCTTTTTAACAAGCAGTTTATGTTCCCAATAAACACCAAACTTGTTGATCACTATGTGTTTAACAGTAAACCACTAGGTTTCTGTTTCTTTGACAAATTAAAATACAATGCAGATTCTCCACAATCCTGATATACAGTGGTGTGAAAAAGTGTTTGCCCCCTTCCTCATTTCCTGTTCCTTTGCATGTTTGTCACACTTAAGTGTTTTGGAACATCAAACCAATTTAAACAATAGTCAAGGACAACACAAGTAAACACAAAATGCAATTTGTAAATGAAGGTGTTTATTAAAGGTAAAAAAAAATCCAAACCATCATGGCCCTTTGTGAAAAAGTGATTGCCCCCCTTGTTAAAACATACTATAACTGTGGTTGTCCACATCTGAGTTCAATTTCTCTAGCCACACCCAGGCCTGATTATTGCCACACCTGTTCACAATCAAGGCATCACTTAAATAGGAGCTGCTTGACACAGTAAGGTCCACCAGAAGATCCTTAAAAGCTACACATCATGCCAAGACCCAAAGAAATTCAGGAACAATTGAGAAAGAAAGTAACTGACATCTATCAGTCTGGAAAGGGTTATAAAGCCATTTCCAAAGCTTTGGGAATCCAGCGAACCACAGTGAGAGCCATTATCCACAAATGGCAAAGACATGGAACAGTGGTGAACCTTCCCAGGAGTGGCCGGCCGCCCAAAATTACCCCAAGAGCGCAGGGACGACTCATCCAAGAGGTCACAAAAGACCCCACAACAACGTCCAAAGAACTGCAGGCCTCACTTGCCTCAGTTAAAGTCAGCGTTCATGCCTCCACTATCAGGAAAAGACTGGGCAAAAATGGCCTGCATGGCAGAGTTCCAAGGAGAAAACCACTGCTGAGCAAAAAGAACATCAAAGCTCGTCTCAATTTCTCCACAACACATCTTGATGATCCCCAAGACTTTTGGGACAACATTCTGTGGACCGATGAGACAAAAGTGGAACTCTTTGGAAGGTGTGTGTCCAAGTATATCTGGCGTAGAAGGAACACTGCATTTCATAAAAAGAACATTATACCAACAGTAAAATATGGTGGTGGTAGTGTGATGGTCTGGGCTGTTTTGCTGCTTTAGGACCTGGAAGACTTGCCGTGATAAAAGGAACTATGAATTCTGCTGTCTACCAAGAGATCCTGAAGGAGAATGTCCGACCATCTGTTCGTGTACTCAAGCTGAAACGAACTTGGGTTCTGCAGCAGGACAATGATCCTAAACACACCAGCAAGTCCACCACCGAATGGCTGAAGAAAAACAAAATGAAGACTTTGGAGTGGCCTAGCCAAAGTCCTGACCTGAATCCTATTGAGATGTTGTGGTATGACCTTAAAAAGGCCGTTCATGCTCGAAAACCCTCTAATGTAACTGAATTAGGACAATTCTGCAAAGATGAGTGGGCCAAAATTCCTCCAGGACGCTGTAAAAGCCTCATTGCACGTTATCGCAAACGCTTGGTTGCAGTTGTTGCTGCTAAGGGTGGCCCAACCAGTTATTAGGTTTAGGGGGCAATCACTTTTTCACACAGGGCCATGATGGTTTGGATTTTTTTTCACCTTTAATAATAAACACCTTCATTTACAAATTGCATTTTGTGTTTACTTGTGTTGTCCTTGACTATTGTTTAAATTGGTTTGATGTTCCGAAACACTTAAGTGTGACAAACATGCAAAGGAACAGGAAATGAGGAAGGGGGCAAACACTTTTTCACACCACTGTATGTATGTGTACAGTTGTGCTCAAACGTTTGCATACCCTTGAAGAATTGGTAATATATATATATATATTTTTTTTTAATATACACACCATGTGTAAAGAAAACATGAGTGAGCAGACAAAACACAAGTCTTTTATCTGTTATGGGATTCACATTGAGCAGTAGGTCCTAACAGAATGGCACAATCATAAAACAAAACATGGCAACAAAGAAAAAAATGAATCGACCACTGTTCAAAACCTACATACCCTTAGTTCTTAATACCTGTGTGTGTCACTTTGTGTGCCCGTAATAAGGCCAAACCTTCAAGGGTATGTTAACTTTTGATCAGACCATTTGGGTTATAAATATTGTTTAAAAAAGCAGCCAAACAACTATGTAAAAAGATGTGTCTTCATATGATCGCTATGCTTGAATCTAAGACAGTTATTTTGCACGATGAGTCATATTTTCAAAATGTGTACGCCAACATTTCTAAATTCATGCCAGGATGTGCAAACTTATGAGCACAACTGTATTTATGTTAAGAGCTGACTTACCCTGACAGGACACCAAGCACCAGGTTGAGCATGAAGAAGGAGCCGATGATGATGAGAGGGATGAAGTAAAGCCAGTTCCAGGTGTTTCCTGCTACATCATTGGTCTGGAAACACACACACACACACACACACACACACACACACACACACACACACACACACACACACACACACACAACACACACACACACACCACACACACACACACACACACGCATAAGGAAGTAAGAAGACGGTTTTATCTTTCCTAAAAATTTAAAAACAAGTCATTAACACATCATCACACACATTACACCTAGCACATACAGTATTTATGTGTCTGCATCAGTAATGTGTCAGCATATTCATAGTCAGGAATTAGATCATATCATTTAATGTCCAATTTCCCACTGCTGTGCTGGTAAAACGTCGTCAGTATGAATAAACTCCTGGATTGTCAGGTATTTTCATTTTCTTGAGCTCAACTTTTAAAATAACTTGTGTCGGTATGTTTAATTTAAGTATTCTTAGTACTCTTAGTAAGTAAAGCTGACAGTGCATGAATGGGTTTCATCCAACTTTCCCATTTCCCATTCAAAGCTGTGAAAAACAATGTATTTCTTTTACAAACTTGTCTGACTGAACAAAAACACTTGCCAACGTGCCTCATTGGAAAAATACTGACAACCTTTATTTTCGAAATGAAACAATTAAAGAGTCTTTCCATCAATTCTGTGAGCTTCCTACCAAACAAACCCACCAACAAAGAAGAAGCTAAGTCTGGTATCAAACTATTCAACACCAGTTACAGCTCAGAAACAACCACTTCCAATAAACTGTCCCGAGACAAATAGGTGTGACGATTCAGTCCTATGAGCCGTCATGGCTGGGGCTTGTTTAACCCTCAGGTTGTCCTTGGGTCAAACTGACCCCTTTTCCTATATCAATGTTCTTTTTAATTACCCAAAACAACATGATTAATTCCACACAACGCTCTTTGGCAAGTACAAATCTCTACTTTTATTTATTTTGGGGTGTCGTATTCAATTTTTTAACAAGTGGTTTTGAAATAGTATTGAGTAAAAGAGTAAAAGACATATTCCAGTCTGTGATTAGACATCAACGTTCTATCCTTTATTTTTAGTCTAAATAATTCCTAATATCTGCTAATATCTGCTGTCTAACTCAAACATTAGGTATACTTTACTATAAATGAGGTTCATTGACCATAAATTCCAAAAAATAACTGTAAAACTAAAGTTAATAAGTTTGTGTTACGTAGTGTTGAAAATGCCAAAAAAGTGACAAACACTGAAAAAAAGTACAAAAACGTAAGAAAAAGATAAAAACATCGGGACGTGAAGACAACACAAGGGTTAAATAACCTCTGCGAGTCTGAAGTGAGAGGAAAGGTGCTTGTGACCCCTCACATCACAAATACACACGCACACACACACACACACGTTGCTTTTTATGCAGACATTTAGTATGTGGACATTAATATGCTGTTCTAACAGCCTCCACTCTTCTGGGAGAACATTCCACCAGAGACTGGAACTTGGCTGCAGGGATGTGCTCTTATTCAGCCAAATGAGCATCAGTGAGGTCCAGCACTGACGTTGGGTGATAACTAAGGTCTGGCTCACAGTCAGTGATCCAGTTCATTCCAAAAATGTTGGACTGGGGTTGAGGTTAGGGCTTTTTGCAGGTCAATCAAGTTCTTCCACACTGGGGTAACCGTTTCTTTGTGGAACTGTCTTTGTGTGGCATTGTCATGTTAAAAAAGTGAAAAAGTTGTTCAACAAACAGTCTGAATCAACAGCAGAACATATCCAGGCTAAAGCTGTCAGGCTTTGTCCCTCCCCTTCCTGTCTCTGTGTGTTGCCGTTCTCAAAGTCCTTTCGTAACATGTAACAGCAAAAGAGCTACACGCTAAAAAATGGCAAATTCTGAAGAAACTTTTGATCATGCAACAAGGCAGGCCTGCTTGGTTCTTTTAGGGAATGTTCGGGAAGATTTACAAAGAATATGTTTACAGCATTTAATACCTAACATGGACGTTCTTCCGATTAATGGGGATCGCTATAGACAAAGAAACAAACACGGCAATACAATGGTAAGAGCTAATTACATTTAACCATGTATCCAGCTAATTTAAATAGCTCATGTTATTTTTTTATATATTTATTTTTTTAAATAAGTTAACTTCTTATAATATTTTATGTGGTGTTTTCTTTTGCGGGGGCAAATGTTCCATTAAAACAAGTTCCTTCCTGAGACTATTGTGCAGATGGTGATTGGTTTAAAGAAATGTAACACACCCAGAGCATTTTTCTTCTATCCTTCCCACAGGAGTGTCCACATACATGTGGACATTTAGTATATATCCCATACTAAATTCAGGTGTGGAAAGAAGGTTTTTTCTAATACCATTTTCCTAAATAACTTTTTCACAGCAGACATTTTGACTTTTCACAGCAGAAAAAAAGCACAGGTGTTACTAACAGCATTAACATAGGCTCTGTTCTATTGAAGTGTCCCAGTAGGCCATGACAGCAATGCCCAAAACTGACTGTATATTTGTGTACAGAATGAGCAGCAAGGCTGACTTTCATGGTTGTTTCCCCCCGGGGGTTCTGGGAGTCAGCACCCTCCGTGTCTGAGCGTGCTCCCACACAGTGGCCTGTAAGCGGAGGACAGACCTGTGGACTGATGGGCTGTGTGAAGCACAGTGACATTTTGCAGACTCCAGTGTCGGAGTGCTGGATGTAATTGTGATGGGAGGTTCAAGGCGGCTGAATCAGCAGACTGGAGATCTATATTATGCACCCGAGTATGTGAAATGAACATACACACGTATATTCACGGTAGCACGCCCTTTTTCTCGGTCTTTGTTGTCAGAGAAGCAGCAGCACACACACCAGGATAAATGGCTGGCAGAAGCTTCGCTGTGTTGCTCGGCATCAATTCTTTTTCTATATCTTCAACATCTTATCATGTCTTTCTCTGTGTCTCTCCTTCTTTCTCCCCACGTTTAGTTAAAGTCCCTTGGTAGGAACATTACACATACATCCTCTCATCTTCTCTCCCCCCAATCCAGTTCAATTCAGTGAAGCATTTCAAGTTCAACAGCTGGGAAATGTGCCATTTTGCTTTCTTTTCAAGAGTGAGATGAGAAAATGTACTGTCTATCAATCTCAAGTCTGTCAAAGTCAAAGCTGAAGCGAGGAGGATGTAAGCCTAGCTTAGCATAAGCAGGGGGAAACAGCTAGCCTGGCTCTTTCAGAAATTGATTGTAAATAGGCAACTATTAGCTACTACAGTCGCCATTTCAACCTTGGTGAGATGGTGAGAGCCAATGTTGTGTTTACAGCTGTTCGGTTAACGCAGGTTAAAGATATTTAGCTAGACTGGGCTCAGAATTAGCAGCTCTCTTTTGGGTTTGCAGTAGCAGCAGATTTCTTACGTCTTTCTCTGGGGAACTCTGGATGCCTGGTGTGGAGGAGAAAATCAAGTGAAATGCACTCAGTCAGCTTTCAGCCCCAGAGTCAGTGGTGAGAAGGGAAGACTTTATTTTCTCCTTAATTCTTCAGCTGACTGCTCAGGCAGGCAAGCTGAGTTCAGTTGAGCTTGTCCAAATTTTTCAACACTGCGGTGGCCTAAAGTTACTGGTGTTCTCAGATTTAAGTAATGGAACAAAATAAATGCATTCGAGCACATAAACTGATTTCGCACTACTCGTGAGGACATTAAGGACAGTTTTTTGTTGCATAGTTTTATGCAGACTTAAGGTTACAATTTGTTACTTTTTTATTGATGTTGAAAACAACCAAACAATATAGCATTTTGGTTTTTCATGCAACTGATATGTGTGTGTAATATTTAATACATCTCACAAAATGTGTCTGAGGTGGCTAAGGTCAAAATTATGATGCCCCTGCAGTTCTTTTTACTTTTCTTTGTCTTTTTTGCATATTACAACATATTGGAAGATGGGAAAAGCAGTGTTTACACTATATTTTACAGCATTTTTTGAATAAAGAGTATAAATAAATATAAAGTTACAATCCCCACAGCCCTGCTTTGGACCCAACCTTTAAGTGCACTGGGTATAAAGCCATGCAATGAGATTAAACTACACAGAGCGCACAGCAAGAGGGCAAATACAGGGCATATGGCAATCAAGGCCACTGGCTATACTCATTTTGTTCATTACAAAACTGCTGATGCATTACGTTGCGTTTAGCAGTACTTCTAATAACCCCATATGTTCTTTAACTACTGCGATGACAGAAGAGTAAAATGTAGATATGAGTATAACGAGATAACAATCTATTTATTCAGAAGCACTGAAATGGTTACAGTCAAGCATGCAATATTAATAACCAACATGAAAAGCTAATTATGGTACTTTTAAAAACCAAAACATATACCAACCATTCCATACAAAAAATAAATTTAAAAAAAAGTGACATATCCACTGAGCTTGACGTTTCTATACGAGTTGACTTGATATGGTTATTCCACTTCTGTTATTCCAATGAGTCATCGCTGGCTCTGAATGATCAGTGAGGAAAAAAAGCAAACTCTGCCTTATGATTTGGACCCATGCATCATGCAGTTGTGGTGTGACAGGTGACTCCCACTCTCAGCTTACTGTGCTCACACACACACACACACACACACACACACACACACACACACACACACACACACACACACACACACACACATACACACACACACACACACGGAAGTAAGAAGACGGTTTCATCTTTTCTAAGAATTTAAAAACACGGCCAAAAAGGCAGGGGAGGTTAAACAAAGAACCGTTGTACCATTCAGATGTTACTGACACACATTAACAATGATACAATATAGTGTATATATATTACATCATTCGAAATACATTTCCAACTTTAAGGTGCTCATATTATGCTTTTTTGTCTTTTTCCCTTTTATTGTGTTATATTGTTTTTTTTGTGCACGTTATAAGTTTACAAAGTAAAAAAAAGCCCAAAGTCCCCCCCCCCCCAAAGGGACTTACCATCTCCAACAGAAAACACTGTACACAAACTGCTCCAAACAGCTCTATTGTAGTCCGGCCTTTACTTATGTGACGAAGATGTGTCACTTTGTAACACATGTTGTAATGCTAGCCTAGCTGCTAGTGGCACGCTCTCATACTGACTATAGTCAGTTGCTGGGTAAGCACTGCCAGCTATAGCTGGCAGTGCTTACCCAGCTGCTTCACATGTGCAACTCCCAACAAAGATGGAACAGAAGTGTGATGTCTCACTCTGTAGCTTAAACAGAGAGCTCAACACACAGGGTGAAAAGAGGAGCTGCAGCAATGTGCAGTACAACAAATATATAGTGTTTTTTCTAAAATCAAGCCACATAAACCCATTCTGGTAAAACCTCTAAATACAATTATGAACCTGAAAATGAGCATGTAATGGGTTCTTTAAACACATACATACTGAGGTCAATATAAATGCAGTCTGTTTCCAAAAGAAACCAGCTGCCCATGACTTTTAGATATCCTACCTGAATGACTCAGAATCTTAAGATGTTCTCATTTGTAAAAGTATAGGTTTAAGTGCATTAATGGCCTTGCTCCAAATGGAATCTCTCAATGGAGCATAAAATATAATAGCAAAGGAGACACAGTCATCTTTTTTCAGTAACAATCTCACAAATATGTACAACTTTACCCTCTGAATTAAAAACATTACTGAAACAACTATGTGAAGAACACAGAAGTGACCCAGTTGTCACATACAAGGGTGTACAAATAATAATGATGTTTCATGTGAAACGTTCACTGCATGTCATTAAGTTATTATAAAACACTGGGCTGTAGGTTGTTTCTAGTATGAAAGGAGTTCAGCAAATAAACTTGATTTTCATTATTGGTTGCTCACACTCTCCCTCCTGCCCACTCATTTTTATCCACATGCATCCCGATTTGGATGATTGTATCATCATCATCAGCAACCTGACTTCTCACGCTCTTTTAAGCTGGAGGTTGATGCGAGTGCTTCAGGAGCTGGGGCTGTGCTGATACAAGGTAGGGAGGGTGTGTTAATTCTCGGTCAAGTTCTAACGCCATCAACTGCACTACTCCACCATTGAACAAGAGACCCTGGCAATGCTAGTGTGCTAGCTAAGTGTATGTTGGTGCCAGTTCATCCCCTGTGATTGTATACACAGACCATAACCCTCTTGTCTTCCCATCGCAGATGTATAACCACAACCAGCGACTGATGCATTGGGCCCTGTTGGCGCAAGGTTACAACCTTGAGATCAAACACAAGAAGGGAACCGACAATGTGGTGGCTGATGCCCTATCCTGTGGGTGATTTAGAAATAAATAAATAATGAAAAACTAGAAAAGGAAAATGTATAATACAGGAGATAGTTCTGATGCGTAGTGTGTTCTGTCGGTGACTGTGTTCATGGTGTTTGATGTAGCAAACTATTAGTTTGCACTTATGGGAGGGGGTGTTACGTTTGTGTTTTTTCTCTGCTCTCTTGTGTCCTTATCCAGGTACTGCCCTCTCAATCTGATTGGTCAGGCACACCTGCAGCACCTCACCACCGCAATCAGGTGGATCAAAACAAAGCTGCAGGGATGAAAGCGGGGAGGGGCCTGTGGGCCAGATAGCCGAGCAGAGTTGTGTCGCTATGGGTCGTGAATCTGAGCTGGGTGGTGCTCTTGTCATGTCCGTGGAGGGAGAGTGTTACTGGTTCTACCACTGGTTTGTTCAGTTTGTTTAGTTTAAGCAGTTTCACTTCCTTTCTCTTGTTGTGTTAAGATTGGACCCCTTTACGTTTAAATGTATAGTTTAATAGTAAATATCTCTCTGTTTCCTTTCTTCCTTTAAACTCCACGCTTGTAACTTTTTTCCCCTGGACACCACAACTGGGGACGTAACAGTTGCACATATATATATATAATTATTCAATGCAAAGACTGTTGAAATAAATATTAAAGATTACGAGCAATCAACATATATACACAAATAAATACAATTGTAAGGGAATCAAGACAAAACTAGGCTTAATTGACTAAAAGCAATTACAGTATTTAAAACCAAAGTTCTAAACTGCCCATATATTGGATGATAACTTAATTTAAATGATTGTTGTAGCATGTTCCAGGTGGTTGGTGCATTATAGAAGAATGGTGATTTCCCTAGTTCTGATTTAACCCTCGGACCTTATGTAAAAGCCGGTTGTTAGCTCTTGTCTGATGAGGCCCTGAGTTCCACTCTAACAGAGCAGAAATATAAAGAGGGAGCTTACCATTAATGGCCTTAAAAACAAACGGACACCAATGGTTTTCACGTGTTTCTTTTAGCACAGTGATGGGTGCTGTAGTTGTCTCCAGTGATAAATCTTGGAGCGGAGTGATAAATTGTGTCCAGGCGTTTGAGATTAGATGGAGCAGCACTTCTATAAATAATGTCATCATAATCCAACACTGAAAGAAAAACAGCTTCAACAATTATGTTTCTCCTTGATAAAGGGAAGCAGTATTTGTTTCTGTAAAGGAATCCTAGTTTCTGTTTCAAGTTAATGATTAAGTTATCGATATGGTAAAGAAAAGAAAGCCAGATACCAAGATATTTTTACTTAGAGACGCACTATTTTTGATCCACTCGCAGTGCTGTCATAATCAATATTTCTGGCCTTTGTAAACCAAAATTATTTTGTCTTACTTGCATCTAGAACCTGCTTATGTTTAACCAGCACTTTCTGTAGGCCATTAAAAACAAGCTGTAGCTTCTCCAAGTTAATCTGTACAGAATCTGCAATGCAACATATAATTGTGTTGTCTGCATAAAGATGAACATGACAGTCATCCAAAGAAGAAACAATATTATTGATATAAATAGAAAAAGGACAGGTCCGAGAACTGATCCCTTCAGGACCCCTTTAGAGAATGGCAAAAACAGCGATTGGATGTTTCCACACTGAGCTCTCCTATGTAAATAATTTTCACACCAATCACATGCGTTATCATCTAGCCCAATGTTGTGCAACCTATGTCAAAGAAAGGGATCGTCAACCGTATCAAATGCTTTTGATTCTGCTTCTTTTCATCAAGGGCAGATATTGAGCGTCAGCATTTCAGCATTTACCCACGAGGACAGCAGTCAACAGTGTCGCTCCATCAATTATTTAATAATCTAAAAGTTGAGTTATGTTTTCTCTGTCGTTTATAATTACAGATTTTAGTTTTGCTGTTTAAATATCATACGATATCAGCTACAGTGGCATTGCTGCATCCTTGGAAACATTTGAAAACACTGATACATCACCACAATGCATAATTTAAAAGCTATAGCCTACAGAGACTGTGGAGACGGTGAAAATAACTTATTAGGATGGGGGATATCAGGTAATTGATTTGAGTGCTGTTACAGCCTGTGCAATTGTCACATAATAGTCCTACTTTTACACATGGTCAGAATGATGAAATAAAATGTAGGCTGTGCACGGCACTACTGCACACCTTATGTTGATTATAAACGGTGATGAGTTGATTTAAATTTTGTTGCCGCATGGACTTGTGGGGCGACATTATCTCCTTTCCTTTCATGAAGGATGGTCCAGTGTATCCTATGCTAAAGGAGGTAACAAAGGAAGCAATGAAGCACCTTTCCTTATCACTTAGACAATTGGAACGGCTATTATCATGCTATTATCATAAAGTCTTTTGAATGTTCATGACTGTTGTCGATACATGTCATTTGGTAAGGTATGACACTTTCAATGCAAAGTTAGCATTGTTTGAGTTTTTTTTCTTATGACAGCCAGACAATAACCTAGACAACATAACCTGTCATAAATGTGTTATGGCAGTCCAAATTATAATCTTAATGTGTTACCATTACATTAAACATTAAGCTGCCCAATTAGCTAACTCAGCCCTTGGGGGCAAAGAGCCAAGAGAAAACCATCTCAGTAGTGCATTCCCTGCATTCCCTGTCGTAAAACTGACAAGTTATGTTGTTCAGGTTGATGTCAACTTGTCATAACAAAGACGTCGACAGGTTTTATTGTTTTACTTAGTGTCAAGTTGTCATAGCACAGAGATTGTTGTCTTCGTCAATGTCAAGTTGTCTCAACACAAACATCTCAAACGATTCAAACTTTGCATAAAAAATGTCATAATTTACCAAGTGACACTTAATGGCAACATTCAAAAAGACTCCTTCATGTTTATGACGGATGTTATGTCATAGTTATGACAGTGTCATGTCAGTGTTATGCACACCCCTTCAAATAAAGTGTTACCATAGTAACTTTTCAAGTGTCTGAGCAGTTCTTAGACAATTGGAACGGCTATTTTCTACGGTATTTCTCACTATCTCTATGTTCAGAATATTGTTGCGTCCACTGACTTTCCCGCGCAGAATCTCAAGTGAAGATAATTACCTCTTCTGAAGAGTCCATGTTTTTTTAATTTTCCATGTCCTCCTTGGCTACCAGTAACTGTGTGGAGTAAGGGTGGGTGCTGTACGCAATCACAGAAGGCTTGTATCATGTGGACGTGCCAACAGTGTTGTTGTCTTTACTTAGATTTCCCTTAATGGGGGAGACTGAAACTACGCACTATATAACAAAGCCTGAACATGATACAGCAGAAGTAATTAGGGCCACGTCTAATTGATGGAAGCCTTGAGGTAACCAGGAGAGACAGGGGAAATGTAATAAAATCACGGGGCGTGAAACCAAGATTGGCACATTATCGCCGCTTAGAAACCACCCACACATCCTGCTGCTGCTACAACAGTGTCGCTTCACTGCTGACTGACTCAGAGCTAAAGCAGCATTCATAGTGTAAATCAGCGCCAGGCTTTGCTGTCTTTAGTAGATCACTGCTGTGGCATTTCTGTGAAAAAAAGAGTGGAGAGTGAAGTCAGATGGACGTGGTGGGATCAAGTCAAGATGGTAACTGACAGCTGTAAATGCATTTGTGTTTTGAGGTTTATAAAAGTTTCTTCAGAGAAATTGTACATAAATAGGCCTCACTCAATATTTTTGTTTTTATGAATCTTTATTGGATTTAAAAAAACATTAAGTAACGAAGACAGAGATGATGTCACACAGACGACCAGCAATGTATGGTCAGAACAGCCTATGGATCTTAAAGTTATCATCCCTTTAATCATATATAAAAGTCAGTAAATTGGGCGCAAAATTGAAATTGCAGATTAGTTAATGTATTGTTTTTGGTTCTCTTCCTGTATTTGGGTTGGATTACGTTCTCACCTGAAGTGAACCGAACTCTAGTTCACTTGGAAGCAAACCGAAACTCTGTGAACCTAGACCCACGTTTTCAAGCGGACTGGAGTTTGGATGAGCTTTCTCACCAGCCCAAACCAACCGGACTATCCGACCAAGCGCTCCAGGGTATTTGTTTTAAACAGACCAAACAAGGTAGATGTGAAAGCAACCTTAAAGATGCTGACACACCAGAAAGATCATCAGCCATCGGTGCAAACACAAGCTATAGTACAGTATGTAAAGTGTCTTTGAGAACTTTCAAAAGCACAATACAAGTCTGATGTTTTATTATTATTATTACAATTATTATTAAGACTTTGATGTGTAAAATAAGTGGTTATAAGGTGTGGTTTACATTTCATCTCAAAACAGCTTGGCTAAGGTTATGGGTTTTGGTCAAGGTTACAATTAGTTCACATCTTTTTTTAAGACTGGCTTACAAGAAACTAGTTTATGTTTACATTTACCAAACAGGTTTCTCTGTAGTGGTGTTCAGTTATAGCTGTTAGTTGTCTATTGAGAGCAAAAGCAGAAATAGCGTAATTGTCATTTCAAGACCTTGTGGGAAGTGGTTCAGAGTGGATGGTTGACCACTGTTTGTTTCCTGCTTCCTACAAACATGACCTCTGCCTAACCATATTTCCCTAGCCTTAACAAAAGCAGGACACAAATGGACTCCAATGAGAAAGTGATGTCAGAATGAAAAAAAAAAAAAAAACACGATCTGATGTGTTTGCTGTTGCTATATATATATATACTACCGTTCAAAAGTTTGGGGTCACCCAAACAATTTTGTGTTTTCCTGAAAAGTCACACTTATTCACCACCATACGTTGTGAAATGAATAGAAAATAGAGTCAAGACATTGACAAGGTTAGAAATAATGATTTGTATTTGAAATAAGATTTTTTTTACATCAAACTTTGCTTTCGTCAAAGAATCCTCCATTTGCAGCAATTACAGCATTGCAGACCTTTGGCATTCTAGCTGTTAATTTGTTGAGGTAATCTGGAGAAATTGCACCCACTTCACTTTATTTGAAGGGGTGTGCATAATCGTCACATCATGAACATAGAGCTGAAATGACATGTCATCAACATAAAGTCTTTTGAATGTTCATGACTGTTGTCGATACATGTCATTTGGTAAGGTATGACACTTTCAATGCAAAGTTAGCATTGTTTGAGTTTTTTTTCTTATGACAGCCAGACAATACCTAGACAACATAACCTGTCATAATGTGTTATGGCAGTCCAAATTATAATCTTAATGTGTTACCATTACATTAACATTAAGCTGCCCATTAGCTAACTCAGCCCTTGGGGGCAAAGAGCCAAGAGAAAACCATCTCAGTAGTGCATTCCCTGCATTCCCTGTCGTAAACTGACAAGTTATGTTGTTCAGGTTGATGTCAACTTGTCATAACAAAGACGTCGACAGGTTTTATTGTTTTACTTAGTGTCAAGTTGTCATAGCACAGAGATTGTTGTCTTCGTCAATGTCAAGTTGTCTCAACACAAAACATCTCAAACGATTCAAACTTTGCATAAAAAATGTCATAATTACCAAGTGACACTTAATGGCAACATTCAAAAAGACTCCTTCATGTTTATGACGGATGTTATTCATAGTTATGACAGTGTTCATGTCAGTGTTATGCACACCCCTTCAAATAAAGTGTTACCATAGTAACTTTCAAGTGTCTGAGCAGTTTTCAAATATTAAATCTTTATGATTTTAAAATTGTCAAGTTTTCTTGTCTAATCAGCTTTCAAACTGGACTTCCTGGTTTTATATCCTTTTATCACTGGTATACACAGTATGCTCACACCATCAGAGGCATATTGTGTCAGCGGAATGTGCCCTGATTGTCACCACTCCTTCCAGCTGAAGAAAACATGGCAGACAGCAGTGCTTTGTCCCTACATCAGTGCTGGGATACCACAGATCCTGAGACGTGGCCTCGCCGGCGGAGGTGTAGTTATAAGAAATAGGGGGGGGGAGCAATGAGGAGA
>NW_022604366.1:0-34629 GCF_008692095.1 Etheostoma spectabile
ATTTAACCAATGATTTTCATATTAAATTCATAATAATATCTTCAATGCCTCTCAGAGGATTTGGTTCCTGTATATGCCTCAGTGTGATCTCTTTGTAGGAGACAACTGGATATGTTAGGACTTTGCATTCTCCCACCAAGGATAGATGGACGTGGAGCCTGACAAAAAACAGTTGCCTAGAACGGTGTTTATCATAGCAGGTCCCAGGTCGAGACAGAGCCTATCCAAGAGACAAGATGTCCTTTTTAGCTAAGATAGAATGACCAGTCAACCCACTTGGACCACAGGGACAGATTCAGAAATACGTAAGAGCTCCAACTGTGGCTGAGGTCCACTGATTGTTATGTTTGAGATTAAACTGGTTTCCAAACAAGGGTTGGATTTCCTCTGTGGGGCACTGCAATAAACGAAGTGGATTCTGATTGTATTTACCAGAATTGTGGGGTCACTCTGTTACTCTGTTTCAAGTGAACTGCCATTCTCGATTTTTTGTTTGATTGTTCTCTCGAGAAAATAATTAAACTCTTTCACCGAATATCTAAACTTTTAATCCAGTCTCTAGCCTGTCTTGAGATGGTGAAACGATATGGTCCACAAACCTTAGATTGTTTGGCTATTGGACCACTAAGCATGGCTTCCCTAAAAATGGCTCTTTGAGCACAGGGAAACTTAGAACGCTAAAACAAGATTTAGAAGAAGAAGAAAAATTTGAGAGGGGGAAAACAATAAGCACCAGGATTTAATTCAAATAGAGAAAAACAAAGAATGTTTTAGTCACAGTGGGAGGAAGAAGCCACTCGTAGGGAAAGAAAACAGATGAAAAAACTAGTAACTAAGGAGGGAACAGATATGCTGTTGAAACACAAAGAGGAGAAATGAACACTGTCACTAATGCATTTTCCCTCTATCGAGTCTTAAAGATGGCGATCAGTGCTCAAACCACCACCTCCCTCCTCCAGCACCCAGGCCGAAGGGAGAAACACCGTCCGTGTCTCCCCCAGAGCAAGCACCAGGAGCGGACCAGATCCCACACAGCCCCCACCTCGCTGCACGCTCTCTCTCTACAAGCAGCCACGGCCTCTCCCCACTACATCTGACAATAACAGCAGCATCGGGTAGTCATCCAATGCTACAAAGTCAGCTGAACAGGCTGACAAAAGAGAACAGAAGAAAAATAACTTTGACAGTGTCAACGTTGGTGAAACCAGGGGGGGGGGGGGGGGGGGCAGAAGCAGAAGCAGAGGCAAGCAGAGGAAGAGGCAGAAGACGAGGTGGAGGGCAGGGGCAGCAGTGGACCGAGACACATGTTTCAACTGCGGAGGAAGAGGTCACTGGGCAGACAAATGCCCATCCCGAAATACAGAAGGGAGACGACAACCGAGGGGTCCCCCAGCTGGGGACCGCACCTACAGCCAGCAACGGGTGGATGAAAGGGAGGAGGGGAACGGAGTGGTGGAGAGTCTGAGCCAGTCTGCACCGGATAAGGGAAGTAAAAATGCAAAAAACACACTAACTAACCTGCTTGCAAAGAAGTAAATGCTTTCACACGCTACAGCCCATAAACATCACACTCTTCCACACACGATAGGATAATTCTAGACGCAATATTGTCACCTAGAACAAAAAACATTTAGAAGGTATTCCTACTTATGTAATGTTTTTATCTGAGGTGTACAAATTGGCTGCTACAATTTTAAAAGGTGCATGAAGGGATGTAGAGTTGGTTTTAGAGGCATAATCTGTGTTTGGGTTTGTGTTTAGAGTGTATGTAGTTGGGGTTTTAGGTGCAAAAATTATGTGCTTCAAAATCTTTATTTTGAATCAAAGCTTTCTGGTGGAATGTTTCTGTGCAGGAGTGCAAGTGGAGCAGTTGTCCCAGAAAGATTTTCAACCTCATGATGTGTGTATATGGGGATCTAAATGATTCGGAGCAGGAGAGAAGGGGCAACATGGTTGTTTTTGCTCTCCTGTGTCCTGTGAAGTTGTTAGGTAGAGATCTAATGTTCGGCAGAGGAGTTATCTCAAACTCCTACAGATCTCAAGGTTGTGAGATTAGAAGTCACAGCCAGCCTGACTCATTGTTTTCACACACCACACATCTCAGCTGATTTTTTCAGTGGTATATCTCTCTCTGGGTCATGCTGCAGGCCTGCTGCATGAGGCCAGAGATGTGATTTAACCCCTTGCTGACTTCATGTCAGAACTAAACCTACATGGCACTTATTTTGTCTTATCAGGAAAGATGACATGTTTGTTGAAGATTTTTTTTTTCCAATGAAGAAGCAGATGAGCTTGAGTGTATTACTTATACTGGCATGAAAACAAATGTGCAGTAGCTGTAAACTTGACTGAAAAACAGAGAGTGTTTTCAGAGTTCAACATTCACGTGCTTATTTCTTTGTCCAAATCTCCTACAGATCAGTGGAGAAACTTGGGACAGTTTGTCCGGGACTGTGACCAGCTGACTGACTGACTTGACTGGAACCGTGGAAGGGAATGTGTACACCTCCCCTCCACGGGAGCTTATCGGAAGCTCCTGTCGCATCGGGTGACAGCCACACGCAGTGTGTTTCCAGCGGAAAGAAGCTGACACACACACACGCACGTTTTTGAATAATTCTGTGATTGTTTCACCC
This sequence comes from Etheostoma spectabile, assembly GCF_008692095.1. Taxonomy (NCBI): domain Eukaryota; kingdom Metazoa; phylum Chordata; class Actinopteri; order Perciformes; family Percidae; genus Etheostoma; species Etheostoma spectabile. Next base: position 2,637 of record NW_022604366.1, read on the forward strand.
TCAGATATCTCTCCGCTGCTGTCCAAGTGCCGAATCACCTGTGGGCAGCGCATAAGTATGACGTGGGGCTCATAAAAAATTGTCAGCCTGTCGTCATCACTCCTCGCTCAGACTTCAGGCCCAAAAACCTCAGTACCCACTGAAACAAGAAGCAATCAATGGAATCAGGCCGGTTTTTAACTCTCTTTTAAAAGCAGGAGTTATTGTTCCATGTCCTGATTCACCTGTTTCGCACGCATATTTCCCTGTCAAGAAAATTCGTGATAAGGGAAAACCGGTCGACTGGCGTTTTATTCAGGACCTTAAAGCAGTAAATGCAGCGGTCCACGCACGTGCTCCCAATGTGCCAAACGTACACTAAATTCAAGGAATTCCAGGGGGGCACAATATTTTTCTGTTGTTTATTTGTCTAACGTTTTTTTTTTCAGTTGTCCAGTGAACAAAGACAGCCTTTCTGGGTTGCCTTCTTATGTGATGGTAAGCCTACACATTCACACGTTTAGGATAAGGATTTTTATTGACAGCCCAACTGTCTACAACAAAGCACTGAGAGAGAGCCTTGAAAGATTAACTATACACTATGCACTGTTGTGCCACCTGGCAGCAGAAGGGCACAAAGCTAGTTTAGCCAACTGCAATTGTGAAAAAAGAAGTGCATTTTCAAAAACAATGATGTCATTTCTAGGAATGTGTTCATATTGTTATGTTTCATCCCAAATTCTGCTTAGTTAGTTCAGCCTTCAGCTGACCTAATACATGGTAAACACTTGTCTTCAGATGACCATGTCACGTGGACGACCAAGGGGGACTAGGCGTTTGTAAGTCTTAACCAAGCTTTTCAAAACCATCCCACTTTAGGGTTTCCAAACCCTAAAATTCCGTTCACTCAGACAGTGGGTGAACATTTGGGCTGCATGACGTTTGTTCTCTTGCAGCCTCACGGTGACAGGCTCAGGCCTGTTGCCTATTTTAGCTCCATTAACATTGTTAGTGCCACATGTAGTTTCTCTGATCCTATTGGAGCAACGACCTTCACATTTATCTGCAGCACGATATCTATGGTATCACACATGTCTGCTTGATATGCCTAATGTCACTGTTAAACATTTTACAGCACTTAATCCTGCTTCTCTTATGCCTGTGCCAGGAAAGGGAAAGCCGCATGACTGTTTGGCTGAGTTGCAACACACCTGTGCTCCGCGCCCAGATCTGACTGACACACCGGTGCCAAACTCAGATCTGGTTTTGTATGTGGATGGGTCAGCCTCACGCTGCCCTGACACCGGACAGGGACAGGTAGGGTTTGCTGTAGTATCAGATTCAGAGACCTTAATTGCTAAATCTCTTCCCAAACACTTCTCTATGCAGGCTGCTGAACTCATTGCTCTCACTGAAGCATGTAAACTGGCTGAAGGTTCGTCAGTGACGACCTGCACAGACTCCAGGTACGCCTTTTGGGGTTGTACATGATTTTGGGGCATTGTGGAACACCGAAACTTCCTAAAATCTTATGGTAAGCCCATTTTGCATCACCAATTGATCTGTGATCTTGTTTCCATCTTAGCTAGGCTAATACAAATGTTCTGCACACACACAGTGCAGCTGACTGATTCTACTTACAGAATCAGTAGCTGCAGAATACAGTGGAAAAGGCAGAGTGCACTTTAAAGAGGATGTCTGGCAGGGGCCGGATCCAACACCTTGCCTTCCACACCATTTGTTCACACATTTTGCAAAGTTGCACATGGGCCCATGGGACCATGTGTCAAAGGGGCGAGTGCTAGTATTGTTAAAGAAAACATGGTACACAAAGGCCTTCACATCATTTGCAGAAAAGGAAAATTTTGTAAAGCAGGCATTTGAACATATCATGATGAAATTTGTAGATCTCACACCGTCACAGGTGAAAAAGTTTTGTTTGGTGATGGTTGATCAATGGGTGGAGGTGTTCCCGCTTCAAAACAAACTGCTTCAGTGTTAGCAAAAGCTCTAAATGACAGAAATTATTATATTATATATTATTAATAATATCAAGTCGGTTGTCAAGTGATAACGGCACGTTAAGAACAAAACTATGTACATGTGAATGAGGGTAAGAACGCGCAGTAACCTCAGTCCTTTTGAAATTCTCTTTGGCAGACCACCCAGTGTGGGGGTTAGAAGCTTCTAGAGCACCCCTTCCCTCCAGCTCTGTGCGAGCATGATATGTTAGGGTAGGGTGTACACTGTCTTCTGCTCTCTCTGCCATAAGAATCCAGGTTTCTGCTGCCCTGCCCCACCCAGCTGGAGGACCACTCCACACGCTGCAGCCAGGAGATTCGTAGTCGTAACAAAACTACAGGAGGAAAACTGGCGATCCAAACGCTGGCAAGGTCCTTCCAGGTTCTTCTGGTCACCACAGCAGTGAAGGTTGCTGAGAGGGCTCCGTGGATCCACGCACACACTGCAAGAGGGTTCCAGGACCAGGGGACAAGCCAGTCCTGCCAGACACCCGGAAATCCGTGGCCTGACAGATGGCATTCTGTGTCACCAACGTGCAACACAACACACCAGAAATGAGGCAGTGGTAAAGACTGACTCCGACGGGTGTGTCATGTGCTAGTGAAAGAACCTCTGACACCAGAAGAAATCCACGGCACCAGAAGCAAGACAGCCGGGTCGACAGCCTGATCCTGCATCACTTATCCAGTCACCACACACGCGCAACACCCCTGAAGCAGCAGACTGCTGCAACGATGGAAGGGCACAAGAAAAGACAGACGTGGTATCCGCCTCACATTGGGGGTTCATGTATTCGTGTTCTCTGTGTCTGTTGTGTTGTGGGGGTAGCATTTTTGTTGTTAGACAGATATGATGGAGATAAATCTGACATCATTTATTCTAACACCACTTCTTCTCCCATTAATGTTACTACTGATGCACGGTAAACTCGCACACTCAGTTTTCAGTCATCAAATAAAGGGGTAAAATGAGCAGAGCGCTCTTCACCTTTCTCTAGACAGTATTGGAAACCGGGGTACGAGAAATATAAACAAAGCAACAACCTTAAGACAACAGACTTCATGGTAGTAGCTAATGCATCAACTACCTTTCTGTTGTAACCATGCGATCACTTTCAGTCCGAAAATGACAAAATCAACTCAAATGATTAACATTGTGTAAAATAAATGAGTTCTTTCTTCTGACAAAGACAATGCATTCATATTCAACGTATGACTAGGCTCAATCAGCAAATTTACACGCGAGGTAGGGATGATTAATGTTGATTAATGATTAATTGTTTCCCCACTCACAGAAAACGGGCTTCACCCATAAACCACTCGTGCTAAACCTAATTAACTATTTGTACATTGACTGCCTTACTTTAAGAGCTTAATGTAAATGATGAGTTACAGTAGCAAATTTGTTTCAGGAATTCTTCCGTGGTAGGGTTTAGATTATAACGCACATGATATTGATAAGATACATGAAGTTTGGAAAATCTGACTGCCGTCATGTTTGCGGGGTTCAGCGATTTTCTAAAACCTTGTGAGCTATGCGTAACATGTTACTTTAGAACCAGATGGGTCTAGATTTACTGTTAGCAGCTCAGGCTCTGTCATGTATCAGTGGTCAATGCTGCACATAATCCCAGACATTGCAGGTAACCTCACTGACACCGTCCATCAGCTAAACCACCTCGCACTAGTCTTAGGCTCAAGATGTCCCTCACACTTATTCGGGGGCGATTGGGCGCTTGGATATTGGGGAGGGGTGGAAGGCTTGGATGGGGAATATTGTGATTCCAGTAATCTCTGTGATCTGTTTCTGTTTTGAAGTATTTGTTGTATTATCCCATTAATATGAATGATTATTTTCTTTGTTTTCTCTTAAAAAGGTTCAGTATCAAGCCTTACAACTCAAAGATGATGGTCCTGAATTGTTCCATTTGCCCTCTACCATGAGGACGGTTGCAACTCGGACTCAGCTTCCAAATTTGAGTAGTTCCTGATTCATAAATTCCATTTTACTTCTCATCTTTCTTTTAGACTAAGATGTAGTGGTAGCTTAAACTAAGAGGTTTAAATTCATCACAAAAACATTTTTTTTGTCTTTTCAGTAATTTTCAATTGTGTTGTGATTAGTATGTAATCAAAAGGGGGGAATGTAATGGCAAAATTACATTTAACCATGATTTTCATATTAATTATTCATAATAATATCTTCAATGCCTCTCAGAGTATTTGGTTCCTGTATCTGTCCTCAGTGTGATCTCTTTGTAGGAGACAACTGGATATGTTAGGACTTTGCATTCTCCCACCAAGGATAGATGACGTGGAGCCTGACAAAAACAGTTGCCTAGAACGGTGTTTATCATAGCAGGTCCAGGTCGAGACCAGAGCCTATCCAAGAGACAAGATGTCCTTTTTTAGCTAAGATAGAATGACCAGTCAACCCACTTGGACACACAGGGACAGATTCAGAAATACGTAAGAGCTCCAACTGTCTGCCTGAGGTCCACTGATTGTTATGTTTGAGATTAAACTGTTTCCAAACAAGGGTTGGATTTCCTCTGGGGGCACTGCATATAAAGAAGTGGATTACTGATTGTATTTACCAGAATTGTGGTGTCACTCTGTTACTCTGTTTCATTGTGAACTGCCATTCTCGTCATTTTTGTTTGATTGTTCTCTCGAGAAAATAATTAAACTCTTTCACCGAATATCTAAACTTTTAATCCAGTCTCTAGCCTGTCTTTAGATGGTGAAAACGATATGGTCCACAAACCTTAGATTGTTTGGCTTATGACATAAGATGGCTTCCCTAAAAAAATGGCTCTTTGAGCACAGGGAAACTTAGAACGCTTAAAACAAGATTTAGAAGAAGAAGAAAAATTATTGAGAGGGGGTAAAACAATAAGCACCAGGATTTAATTCAAATAGAGAAAAACAAGAATGTTTTAGTCAGTGGATGGAAAAGAAGCCATCGTAGGGAAAGAAAACAGATGAAAAAACTAGTAACTAAGGAGGGACCAGATAATGCTGTTGAAACACAAAGAGGAGAAATGAACACTGTCACTAATGCATTTTCCCTCTATCCGAGTCTTAAAGATGGCGATCAGTGCTCTCAAACCACCACCTACCCTCCTCCAGCAACCAGGCCGAAGGGAGAAACACCGTCCGTGTCTCCCCCAGAAGCAAGCACCAGGAGCGGACCAGATCCCACACAGCCCCACCGCGCTGCACGCTCTCTCTCTACAAGCAGCCACGGCCTCTCCCCCACCTACATCTGACATAACAGCAGCATCGGGTACCGTCATCCAATGCTACAAAGTCAGCTGAACAGGCTGACAAAAAGAGAAACAGAAGAAAAATAACTTTGACAGTGTCCACGTGGCTGAACAGGGGGGGGGGGGGGGGGGGGCAGAAGCAGAGGCAAAGCGAGAGGAAGAGGCAGAAGACGAGGTGGAGGGCAGGGGCCAGCAGTGGACCGAGACATGTTTCAACTGCGGAGGAAGAGGGAGGTCACTGGGCAGACAAATGCCCATCCGAAATACAGAAGGGAGACGACAACCGAGGGGTCCCCAGCTGGGGACCGCACTACAGCCAGCAACGGGTGGATGAAAGGGAGGAGGGGACGGGAGTGGTGGAGAGTCTGAGCCAGTCTGCCCCACGGCACCGCAAAGGAAGTAAAAATGCAAAACACACACTAACTAACCTGCTTGCAAAGAAGTAAATGCTTTCACACGTACCAGCCATAATACATCACACTCTTCCACACACATAGGGACTAATTTAGACAATATTGTCACCTAAACAAAAAACAGTGAAGGTATTCTACTTATGAATGTTTTTATCTGAGGTGGAAAATTGGCTGCTACACCATTTTAAAAGGGCTGGCAGAGGGTGCAGATTGGTTTCCATGGCACCATTGTGGTTGGGTTTGTGCTAGAGTGTGTAGTGGGGTTTTAGGTTCAACAAATTATGCTTCAAAAGGCTTATTTTTGTAAAAGCTTTCTGGCAATTGAACATATCATGATGAAATTTGTAGATCTCACACCGTCAGATTTGAAAATGTTTGTGTGATGGTGATCAAAATGGGTGGAGTGTTTTCCCGCTTCAAAACAAACTGCTTCAGTGTTAGCAAAAGCTCTAAATGACAGAAATTATTATATTTATATTATAATAATATCAAGTCGGTTGTCAAGTGATAACGGCACGTTAAGAACAAAACTATGTACATGTGAATGAGGGTAAGAACGCAGTAACCTCAGTCCTTTTGAAATTCTCTTTGGCAGACCACCCAGTGTGGGGGTTAGAAGCTTCTAGAGCACCCCTTCCCTCATCAGCTCTGTGCGAGCATGATATGTTGGGTAGGGTGTACAACTGTCTTCTGCCTCTCTCTGCCATAAGAATCCAGTTTCTGCTGCCCGGCCCCACCCAGCTGGAGGACCACTCCACACGCTGCAGCCAGGAGATTTCGTAGTCGTAACAAAACTACAGGAGGAAAAACTGGCGATCCAAACGCTGGCAAGGTCCCTTCCAGGTTCTTCTGGTCACCCACAGCAGTGAAGGTTGCTGAGAGGGCTCCGTGGATCCACGCACCACACTGCAAGAGGGTTCCAGACCAGGGTACAACCAGTCCTGCCAGACACCCGGAAAGCCGTGGCCTGACAGATGGCATTCTGTGTCACCAACGTTGCAACACACACACACCAAGAAATGAGGCAGTGGTAAGACTGACTCCGACGTGTGTCATGTGCTAGTGAAAGAACCTCTGACACCAGAAGAAATCCACGGCACCAGAAGCAAGACAGCCGGTCGACAGCCTGATCCTGCATCACTATCCAGTCCCCACACGCGCAACACCCCTGAAGCAGCAGACTTGCTGCAACGATGGAAGGGCACAAAAAAGCAGACGTTTATCCGCCTCACATTGTGGGGGGTTCTTGTATTCTTGTTCTCTGTGTCCTGTCTGTGTTTGTGGGGGGTAGCATTTTTGTTGTTAGACAGATATGTGAGAGAATCTGACATCATTATTCTAACACCACTTCTTCTCCCATTAATGTTACTACTGATGCGTAACACTAACTCGCACACTCAGTTTTCAGTCATCAAATAAAGGGAAAATGAGCAGAGCGCTCTTCACCTTTCTCTAGACAGTATTGGAAACGGGGTACGAGAATATAAACAAAGCAACACCTTAAGACAACAGACTTCATGGTAGTAGCTAATGCATCAACTACCTTCTGTTGTAACCATGCGATCACTTTCAGTCCGAAATGACAAAATCAACTCAATGATTAACATTGTTAAAATAAATGAGTTCTTTCTTCTGACAAAGACATGCATTCATATTCCAACTATGACTAGGCTCAATCAGCAAATTTACACATCGATGTAGGGATGATTAATGTTGATTATGATTAATTGTTTCCCACTCACAGAAAAACGGGCTTCACCCATAAAACCACTCGTGCTAAACCTAATAACTATTTGTACATTGACTGCATTTACTTTAAGAGCTTAATGTAAATGTTGAGTTACAGTAGCAAATTTGTTTCAGAATTCTTCCGTGGTAGGGTTTAGATTATAACGCACATGATATTGATAAGATACATGAGTTTGGAAAATCTGACTGCCGTCATGTTTGCGGGGTTCAGCGATTTTCCTAAAACCTTGTGAGCTATGCGTAACATGTTACTTTAGAACCAGATGGGTCTAGATTTACTGTTAGCAGCTCAGGCTCTGTCATGTATCAGGTGTCAATGCTGCACATTAATCCAGACATTGCGGTACCTCACTGACACCGTCCATCAGCTAAACCACCTCGCCACTAGTCTTAGGGCTCAAGATGTCCCTCACACTTATTCAGGGGCGATTGGGGCGCTTGGATATTTGGGGAGGGGTGGAAGGCTTGGATGGGGAATATTGTGATTCCAGTAATCTCTGTGATCTGTTTCTGTTTTGAAGTATTTGTTGTATTATCCCATTAATAATGATATTTTCTTTGTTTTCTCTTAAAAAGGTTCAGTATCAAGCCTTACACTCAAAGATGATGGTCCTGAATTGTTCCATTGCCCTCTTACATGAGGACGGTTGCACTCGGACTCAGCTTCCAAATTTGAGTATTCCGATTCATAAATTCCATTTTACTTCTCATCTTTCTTTTAGACTAGATGTAGTGGTAGCTTAAACTAAGAGGTTTAAATTCATCACAAAAACATTTTTTTTGTCTTTTCAGTATTTTTCCATTTGTGTTGTGATTAGTATGTAATCAAAAGGGGGGAATGAATGGCAAAATTACATTTAACCAATGATTTTCATATTAATTATTCATATAATATCTTCAATGCCTCTCAGAGTATTTGTTTCCTGTATCTGTCCTCAGTGTGATCTCTTTGTAGGAGACAACTGGATATGTTAGGACTTTGCATTCTCCCACCAAGGATAGATGACGTGGAGCCTGACAAAAACAGTTGCCTAGAACGGTGTTTATCATAGCAGGTCCCAGGTCGAGACCAGAGCTATCCAAGAGACAAATTCCCTTTTTAGCTAATGAATGACCAGTCAACCCACTTGGCCACACAGGGACAGATTCAGAAATACGTAAGAGCTCCAACTGTCTGCCTGAGGTCCACTGATTGTTATGTTTGAGATTAAACTGGTTTCCAAACAAGGGTTGGATTTCCTCTGGGGCACTGCATATAAAGAAGTGGATTACTGATTGTATTTACCAGAATTGTGGTGTCACTCTGTTACTCTGTTCATTGTGAACTGCCATTCTCGTCATTTTTGTTTGATTGTTCTCTCGAGAAAATAATTAAACTCTTTCACCGAATATCTAAACTTTTAATCCAGTCTCTAGCCTGTCTTTATTTTTGTTTCAACAAGGTCTCTTCTTCAAAACAAATTCCTCCCTCGCTGAACAGAAACTTCCATAACAATACCGTCAAACCTTTTCCCTATTTTACAGCGGCGGTCGACGGTATTACCGTGACTACTTAAAAATGATGACATAAGGCTCAGACAGCGTCACCAACCTGTTGGCTTGTGCCTACACTGTTCAGAAAGTGAATACTGAAACACCTCTCCCTTCTCATTAGGGCGCAACCCCAAATGCTGCCAGACTGCAGCATTTTTAGGCATTAAATAAATTATATATATTTAATCCTTGTCTCCTATATCAGTGCATTGAATTTTTTGTTTTTAAATGACGGTATCTAAACTGATACCGTTGCAATTTTTAAGACCCTGTGATATATCCTTTTACCACCCAACCCTTCTAAGGACATCACAGACCTGTTATTGCTCAATCTCGCGTGGCTGAATGACACTGGTCCCTCTAAGAAGTTTGGACACCGACCGCATTGTAAGAATGTTCTCACATATTTTCCTTGTATCGTGCAGCCCTACTAAGGTTCTACCAATAACACCTGTTATTCAGAAGAGGGCCTCAGTGAGTTGTGGATGTAAAGATGCTTCCTGAAGGCCACAGCAGCTTCAGCAGTGCTGACTGAGCAGCAGTGCTGAAGGTTGTTAGTGAAAGCATGAAGACAGATCTGGAACTTCTGCTACGCATAGTGTTGTTACATGAGTGAGCGGCGTGGGCAGAGATGCTGGTATACTACACATGCGTTAATGTGAAACAGGTTCACTCTCCTACAATCCTGCCACACTGGTGTGGGTCTACAGCCAGTGGGCATGCTGGTGACATCAGGGAGCTCTTACCGATCTGGAATCACCTTCTCTGGCCAGGCAGATTGAAAGACATTCTAGCATGGAATAAGGCACAAGGTATGGTAAACTTTAATTTGAAAAAAAGTTGCAAAATTAAAATGTCAGTTTACAGTTACCAAATGACCACAGTTGTCCGATTTGATTAGTCGAGTTGCTGTTCATCAGTCCAGTGTGATATTTCAGTTGTGTAGGAAAAAAAAGTGAAAAAAACCCTGAAAATCTGACTCAATGGATGTACATTGCTGGGATAAATCCCTAAAGACATCTGGCACATCTCTCACACGCTTGATTCTGCGCCATCAGGGCTTAGTGCAGCCCAGGATGATTGTATTTCTTTAAACCAATCACAAACAAGCCAGAGCATTTCTTCCCCTCTCCCAGAATAGACAGGCGGTGCAGCCAGACCATTATGGAATATTGCAGACACAACACCGCAATAAGAGGTGTGGCAATGCGAGACTAAGTCAGGTTTAAATATATATATCAAACCCCAATGACAAATAGCACCTAATAAATGTTTACCATTAAACTAATTTTGGTGGAATTTATAGTATACTAAAAAAAAAATATGAACATTTGTTTTCTAGATGTGACTGCATTGTTTTGTGTTTTTTTAAATTATTTTTTATTTGTGAGAGGAATGATACATTTGAAATCTTGACAAATACTAAAATTTAAAAATGTAAATAAAAAAAACAAAAAAACAATTATAAACCCCTAAAAATGAGAGTATAAGAGTGGGTTGTAGAGTGTGTTTGAGATGAAGAGGAGGAACTGGGAGCTCACCTGTCTACGGGCGTGGCGGTGTTCTCGATGAAGCTGATCATCTTCTCTTTTACGTTCACTGACTTGGACTTGAGAGCAAATGTCATTTTGTTGACCAAAGACTTAACGCCTTTGCCGTCTCCAGGGCTACTTAGTGACTCTCCCTGTATCAGGGAAAAAAAGACGATTATCTGTTTGACCAACTAAAACTTTATTCAAATGGGTGTCCAACGTGGGGCTGAAGACAAACAGTGAGTCAAAGTATTAATTTGTGCGTACACAAATGTTTGTGACCACTTACATCAGCGGAGCTGAGGCTGCTGTGAGATCCAGACGTGCTGACGATCCAGTGGATGTACGAAGAGTCGAGACCCTCAATATTCATGTCTACCAGATGCTTTTGGAGGGCTGAAATCACACAAATCTCAGTATTAAACCGGCATTTGTGACCAGGGGACAGATATATAAACAATGTGTTCACACAAAAAAGATGCATACGCCACTTCCCACGCGTAAACTGGTATTAATAACAGAAGAATGTGTGGTGAGAGTGTGAGTTTCTAACAAATCCATCAGAGCATGTGGACATGTTTTCTTTAACATGGAAATGAAATACAAGGTGAAAGATATAGTCTAATCATAGAAGGTTTAGGTTATTTTTTTGTCTTTGTAGCAACAAGTATATCAATACTTTATTTCAACAATTTACTTGATTCAGCTTTTTACATTGTGGGCATCATTTGCCTATACTCATCTTATCACTTAACATATCAAGTTTTGATATGAGTGCTATGAAATCACTGATGATAGCTGCTCCTTGAGAGTGGAACTGAGGCTTGTGCACCCAGTTCCACAACGTTAGGAAGTCATAAACAGAACCAGGCGAACTCAAAGCTTTATAATTCTGATGAAAAGAAAAAGTGGATAATTCTTTCTGTGTGTACAGTGTTTTGGTCGTGAATCGGCACAGTTTAACGCTTCTGGCCCCAGGATTCTCAGTATTCTCATATTCACATACTTACCCATGAAACCTCCTTTAGCAATGCTGACATATTCTTTGTTTTTCTGTAACAGAAATCCTTTAATTAGCTAAAATGTTAGCAAGGAAAACATACAAAAGGCAACTGTATTTCCCAAACAGGAGGAAAATCCCACTGCATCAATGATGTTCATTCTTCTCTTGTCATGTCCCTCACCTGCAGGAAGTGGGCCAACACCATGTTCATGTACATGTCCTCCTCCTCCCTGCCGCTGCCCATGAAGCACAGGTGCTCTCCGCTGGCGATGGAGCCCGACTCCAAAGACTGCTTCTGAGCTTCTAACAGGGACTTCACAGAGAGAGCAAACTCAGAGGGGGTCTGGAGCATCTGTGAGAACAGAAGAAAAACACATTTATTATAATAATAATAATAATAATAATAATTTATTATTAGGGATGTCCCGATAAGCTTCTTTGACCCCCCTCGCTTTGATCTTTAAAATATTAAATATCTGCCGATAACAAGTCCTGATCCAATACCTGTAGTTGCTCAGATAAAAGAGCAGCCCACCGTTTTTTTTTGTTTTCTAAAATAACTAAGTAAACAAAGTAACTAAAATATGTGTCTTAGGCTTAATACATTTAAATTAGTTTTTTCTCTCAGCACCAAAACAGCTCTCTCGGGATAGAGACAACCCCATTCATACACTCCATACATTTGAGCACAGAATCGATTTAGTCTACCCTCACCAGGTCGGAGTCCAGGTGGAAGGCCGTGGACAGGTGCCCAGCGTTGTACTGCTCTGCAGGCCTACAATCCACCACGAAGAACCGTACCCCATCCTGGAAATAAAATCCATTATCATCATCATCATCACATTCATCTTCTCTTTCTTTCTATTCACAAGGCTAGGCGAGTGTTACCGACCTGCTGCAGCTGGTTGGCCTGCAGGATCTCAGGGACGGACACAGGGAGACACAGTGCCTGACTCAGGTCAGTGTCCTCTTCTTTCAGAGCCACCAGGCTGCTTCCAAACAGATTCTGGTTCATCTACAAGGGCAGGGCAAAGCAAACACACAACAATGGCTTTGAAACAATGACTTCTCTTGTGCAGCTGCCTTTGTCTCTTTGTTAGCGGTCTCGTCTCAGTCTTGGTTTAGCTCAGCACTACTCTGTGTCGATCAAACACAAACACAAACATAGTGCCTTACCTTTCTGAGAGACAGAGGGGTCTTGCTCTGGTAATACTGGGCCAGAGAAAACAAATCTTCAATGTCCTCCGATTCCAGGTGAGAAGGAGACGCTTCCAGCATGTCTGTGACAAAGCAAGTCTTGTTTAACTCCGGTGTTTAAACAAATTTTGAATTAAAATGGCAGCAAGTCAGACTTACTGATGATGTCCTCTTTGCTGCCTCCATCGTCTGAAAGGATGGCCTCTCTAAGGGTAAATTCAACCAAGACAAATCAAGATTTACATTTAAGGTTAGTTAAATTGGTATGATCATGTATCTGTGTAGCTTCCACTAGAGGCTGCCTACTTGGCATTGACGAGGATGATGAGCATGAGGAAGAAGATGAGGAAGGGGTCTGCTTGCCGGAGGTAGCAGTCCCACACGGCCTGGGTGACATCTGGAGGGCAGTGGCTGGAAAACAGACTTCCCATCTATGGAGGAAATACAAACACACACAAGGACACGTACAGTAGTTCAGACGTGGGCAGAATCACTGGATAATTACGTGTCAGAATGACTCGGACTGGGAAGACAGAACATACCCAGTTGATGGCGTAGGAGTCAGGTGTGATCTTTTTGGTGTCCAGGAAGGAGCAGAGCTCTGGCTCATGGTACTGCAGCAGTAGTCTGTACAGGTGGAAGGGCCGGCCGTTTGGCACGCATTCCCTGAAATGGACATAATTAATTCAATTTGATTTAGTATCAAATCATAGCAATTTACATATAGAGTAGGTCTAGACCACACTATAATTTACAACTAAAGTTTCCATGTGCTGTCTATTATTGAGAGGAATATAGTCCAGCATGGCCAGACCCATCTCCACAGCTCTGCGGAGGAAGGTCTGGCAACAGGAGCATAAACTCCAGGGTAGGAAACAATACCCTCAGGGGTTGTTTGCTTTTCTGTAAACCAATCCATCGTCTTGAGCGGCGCTAAGCTCCGGACGCAGCAACAATACATCTGTAAAATGGTTTCAAGAAGGAAGTTGTTCTGGTGGAACATTTGCACCCCGCAAAAGAAAACGCCACATCCAATATTAAATGAAGTGAACTTTTCACACGATTCAGTAATGTGAGCTATTTAAATCAGCTGATCCACGGTTAAACCTCATTTGCTCTTACCAGCACGGTGTGTATTTTGTCCACAGCAAATCCCACCAATAGGCCCTAAAACGTCCCAGTTAGAGAGGACATGCCATAAAAATATTATAATAATATAATAATAATATAATAAGGATTCCCCAAACGGTCCAAGAAGGCCAGCCTGGTCGCACGATCCAAATCTTCCTTAAATCTCAGAGGCTTCGGTTAATGTTGTTCTATCCAACGGAGATTAAAGTTAACACAAAGCACGCAGAAAGGGAGGGACGTCTGGCAGCACGTCTGGCAGCACCAGAACTAACCGGGAAATCAACAGTTGTGGATAACAACTAACCGGGAAATCAACAGTCATGGATATAGACTAACTGGGAAATTAACAGTCATGGGTATAGACTAACTGGGAAATAAACAGTCATGGGTATAGACTAACCGGGAAATTAACAGTCATGGGTATAGACTAACTGGTAAATCAACAGTCATGGGTATAGACTAGGTGGAATGAAAAGGAGGGTTAACACTGGCAGCTCACCTGGGGATGTATTTGTTCATGACAGCGTAGAAGCAGTTGTAGAGGTCGCTGCGGGGGAGCTGAAGCCCCAGCAGGGGTTTGAGCAGGTGCGGCCAGCTCAGTTCTGGGGTGAAGGAAATGTTGCGGGACTTGCAGTAGAACGTGATGACTGACTCAACGTCAGACACCATATCTCGCCTCTCTTCCTCTGATACTTTCAGCTGGTCTAAACATAGGAAACAACGCCAATTGTGCCTTAGAAACCTTTTTATTAGAAACATCAAACAAAAGTTTCCATCAATATTCAAAAACAAGAAGCAGAGAAACAAACACTGAAAAAGCTAAGTCATAGGTTAAGCACTACTATTAAATAATATATGAAAAGAGCACTTTTTCTGTATACCAAGCTTTTTCTGGCCATTCCTCTCATAAAAGGCTCTCTATATTGAGCACCAGATATTGTTTGTGTACCAGATCTTGTCAACTTGTCAGAAGTAAAGACTAATAAAAGTAATTTGTTCTTCCGATCTCCTTCAGATGCTGGCAGACCCTAAAATAACAACCCCTCTCTCTCTCTTTCCTGCTGTTTTCAGAAGTAAGTAAGTAAGTAAGTGAGTGAGTGAAAAGAGCACTCCACTATACTACTCTATTATAACACTGTGGGATTAACAACAGACAGTTAAAAACCTGATTAAAAATCCATGCCGCAGAATCAGAGATTCTGTTTATTAATTTCACACATTCTTGTTATTTGTCTAAACCTGGCACCTACGTTAAGTGGGTCTAATCCTCTTCCAAATAATCAACACGCTAGGAATATTGACTCAATAATAATTGTACTATCACTACTATTTTGTCCTTGGACTTTCTTATACCTTATTGCTTGATTAAATTATGTCTGGTACCTTTCATGCTGAGAGGAATTCCTGTCCTGGGCCTGCCCAAACCACTACTTCTCTAGTTCACTAGCACTGAGTTCATCCTGTTCATTGTTTGTTGCTGACTATGTACGTGTACTGCAGGAATTCCAAAATCCAAAGAGTGTTTTTGAGGAATTAAGGGCACATTCTTTTACTCACCAATCAGCTGTTGACTGCGGTTGTGAATGAGGGTCTGTTCTGGTAAATCGAGGACGCCGTCCCAGGGAGACAGGCTGTCTCCTTTTCCAGAGACATTTAGAGCGATCTGCCGACACAAAACAAGAAATCACTGCTCAACATGCAGTGAGTAAGTGATAAAGGACACATATATATCAAGTAAGATTCTAAAAAGGAGACGTTAGCTTCTACCAAAGTTATTTTGTAGAAGGAGCTGAAGGAGAGGTGGTGGCATTTTTATAAACCAGAAGTACTGTACTAACAGGTAGAAATGTAGATGTTAACTAACTGTCCAAAGTACAACCTTTTAGTATTTGTCACATTTGGAGTAACACACACATCTTCAACCCGGCAGCACAGAAGATCTACACAATCACCACAGTTTAAAGATTAGTGTCTGTTCCTAATTGACAGCGTTGAATAATGGCCAGAAAAGCATTTTTTGCAGAACATTATGAAGTCACAGTGAAGTTGCCCTTTGACTTTTTGAATATTAAATGTAATCATGTTATCCTATTAGACATTTATGTTAAATGAATGTCGTCATAACTAGCGTAGGAATTATTGAGTTACTGCCAAAAACGCCACAGTAACATTGGCATCCGACCTCCAACATCAAGTCCAATGTGAACTTTTGTGCCAATTTTGAAGAAATTCCCTCAAGTCGTTCTTGAGATATCGCAATCACAAAAACAGGAAGGACAACCCAAAAATCATACTGCTTCTGCAATAGCTGTCATCAGCTCGGAGGCATAAAAATAGGTCGTTGGTATGTGGTTTCAAACAAAACTGAGGCCTTAACTGTGGGTGTGCCACAAAGACCTTTACATTGTTAATTACTGATCTTTCCTGTCTGTTGACTTGTGTCTATGATGAGACTAGTTCTTTACTAATTGCATTTATGCAGCGCTGTGGAGGAGGGTCTGGCACTGCGAGACTATATTAGAAGGGAAACTGGTGTGGACTGACTCCTGTCATGTGTCTCACCTTCCACATCTTGGCCCTGTGTTCAGCAGAATGCTCCTGGACCTGGATGATGCCTCTCTCCATCTCCATGTCAGAGCCGCCCGAGTCCAGAGCCTCAGCTAGATCCTGGTCCTGAAGAGGCACGAACAATGACAACATTTCACAGATCAAGCAAAGCATAAATCTTCATAAATACAAAGATAAGAATTCTTATGTTTGACATCAATAACAATTGTGACAACAATATTGCAAAGTCAAAGCAGAAAATGACCCTTCACTGTAATAACTTATTGGCAGTCATATCTATGTATACTGTGTGAATCATATGTTTTTGTGTTGTAATGATTAGAGGTTTTATTGAGCATTAAGTAATTGATTATTTTGAAAATCAATTAATAACTTGAGCCACTTTTGAACTTAAATTACCAAACTTTGAATGGTTAATTCTTGGTCTGACAACATCAGCAATTGAACACCATCACTTTGGTCTATGGCAACTTGTACTGAGCATTTGGAATTATGGTATAAATATTTTGGTTATGAAACGTCAATAAGTTATGATAAGGGTATAGGTGCAGTTTAGTGTCCTAAATTTCCTATAGCCTACAATGTCCTTAACTAATTATGAAACTGCTAAACCATCTATGCTCCCATAACCTGTCACAAATAAGACCCTCAACATTTAGGAGACTCAGTAATTGAAAAATAATTTGGGATACTAAACTGCACGTACACCATTTAATCATTAAATCACAAACACCACCACAACGAAATGACACAATGAATATGAACAGGTGATTTTCCATACCGGGCAGATATCACGACACATAAAGATAACGTTATGGGAATCAGTTTATGATGGCATTTATCTCCATACGCCTCTCTTGGAGAGTCTTGACAGGTCCATTACTTACAAACAATTTCACAATGACTTTATCATGTAATACAATTTTATTACGCATATAACGTGTGAGGAACAAAGTGGAGCTAAATGTAGCTAGGGCTACGGTTGTGTTCTGGTTAAAGGGAAGCAGAACTCGACAAACACCGGCCATCTAGCTGGTTATTGTTAGCTCGCTGGCTAACACGCTTTGCCTATAAACTTGTCAAAACGAGAGAAAGAGATGATACTATAAATGCTTTGACGAGTCTTTCTTAAAAGCTCTTGGAGTTAATTGTGTCCGACCTAACGGGGCTGCTAGCTAATTTATCCGAACCAACTTGGCTAGCTGGCTAATTAGCGTCAGCTAGCTAGCCGCCGAGCGGAACGGTAACGTAGCAAACTGGTTCACGTTACAGGCTAGCATCCTCCGTCAGCACTACAGATTAACTACGCAAGCTCGTGTTTAGTTACTACGCACCAAATGCTGTCAGATGAAACCCACACAATTGTTTGACAATTTAAAACGTCTCTTATATTGTTAGTCCGACAACAAATTGTCTCACCAGCTGCCCAGAAGAGCTTCGTCCGGGGTATCCGCCATTGTTGTGACGGGGACACGTCAATTCGGTCAATTCAAATGCCGTAAACACGGCAGACATGTCGTGCAACGCTCAAAGATGCTATTGTTAATATAATCTGAGGATTTTTGCTATAATACATCCAGAGGATTGTCTAGAGGCTGCAACTAATCCTGGTCCTGGTCCTGGTCCGGATGTCAACTCTTAACCCTCCTGTTGTCCTTGGGTCAAATTTGACTTATTTTTAATGTTTTTTATGTAAAAAAATAGGGGTTTCTTTCAACCAACTTGCCCAAAAATTACATGGATGGTTCCCACGTGCTTTGCAAATACAATTTATTATCCGTGAAATTGTGTGTGTTTCAATTTTAAAGCATTTGGGGGGGGGGTTTCAAAACAGTGACTAAACTTTGACAGTCTGTGAGTATCCATCAACATATGTTCCTCTGATGTTAACTAGTCAAAATAATTCATAATAATAATTTTAATTTTGTACTCAAAATGTTGGCATCATTTCATATAAATGAGGTTTATTGAGGTTTGCTACATTTGACACAGGCTAAGTACTACCTCTATTAATATCAAATCTTCCTTTTTAATGAGGCAGCAGGTGCTGTTGGGACTGGTTCTTGTAGACTGTTTATAGCCTCAACACCAGTTTTTAGACAGTTTCCTAGACAGTCCTGCAGCCAGTGTTTCTAATGTATTTATGGTTCTGGAGAGCAGAGAGCAATTATGAAAGCCAGTGTCAACATATGCTAAGTTGTATCTTTAAACATTACAACAACAAACCTAGGTGTTACCCTTACATTTTTTTTTTTTTTAAACATGTCAATCTGCACTTTTCATTGCAACTGTCATAGTTGAAAAAGCAGTTGTGACTAACTATTACCATTAAGGATGGCTGTTATATATTCCCTTCAAATGACTGCTCATTTCTTTAAATTTCTTATGCTGCACTGTAACTTTTATTCTTGTTGTATGTGTCCTAATGTTTCTATTTTTTTTTAACTGTCTATTCATGTGTTTTACCGGTTTTTAATGCTTATGATTTTTAACTGTTTGTACCTGTGTTTTATCTGTTTAACTGATTTTATGTAAAGCACTTTCAATTGCCCTGTTGCTGAAATGTGCTCTACACATAAAGCTGCCTTGCCTTGCCTTGCCTATATAGAAACAGGCGTGGCTAAATGAAATTCCGCCATCATTAACTTACATGTGGATTTATACTGTGACATGTATAACTATGTTAACATGTGAAAATATGCTTTTTTTATTGCACCTAGATTTACTTTTAAATAATAAAATGCCCGAGAAAGGTGAGATTCATTCCAGGAATAATAACTTTATTAGGATTCATTTTCTCTTTTACTTTGGTCACCATACATATCACTGATGAAGAATGTCAGTGTCATTTCTAATAGACAGCCAATATTTTGTGGGTATCTGCTGACGGTTACATCAACTTCTCCAGTTTGTTTCTGTAAGTTTAAGTCCTCAGCAGCTGCAGCTGGAATGCAGGATTTGGTTCCTTGGTATTACCACACATTCAATAAAATGTAGTCATAACTGCTGCTGGATAAATTAATGTCACAGAACATTTATAATTTAGTTTTCTAAAAGTTGAAAATACTCCAAACATACAAACATTCAGCAGTGCTGGCTAATTTTATTTTTTACAAAGTACAGATGTTACTTGAGTACCTTATCATACATTGGACCAAGATATTCTCAGGGCTGCATGAGGGTTAGAAACAATAAGGCTTGGGTTGTGAGAATAGAATTTGAAAAGGACAGAAAAAATAAAACAACTGTTTTAAGGTTACTCTGTCAAAAGCTGTAATGTAGCATGAAAAATTTACAATAAAATAGAAAATAAATCATGATTGATTAAAGAAAGCCACTGAAAAGCCCAATCCCTTGTGACATCTTCTGATACTAAAGACTATTCAAAAATAACATTTTCAAAAAACCAAAAGATGTTGGTTAAGTTTTTCTAATCAAAAGTCTCTTATAGTCGGGGTTATCCTAGTGTTCAAGACAGCACGAGCATTGCATTTACATTTATTTATAAAGTGAACATGCTGCACAAAGTATGTAAAAAAAAGAAAACAGGCAGTCCCAGAATTAAAAAAACAAAAAAACATTTCCGGATGCTAAACTAAACCTCTCTGTAGCCCAGTATCCGTAGGATCAATTCCAGCATTACAAACACAGACATTAACACATTTGACTGTACTTTTAACCTTGCATTCGGAACTGATAGTGTATGTTTAGAGACAACACTTTAGATCAGCATAAATTAACAATGTGAACAGTCCATTAGAACTACATAAAGCTCTCACAGTATATTCTGTAGATTTTAAGTGTCACAAAAGCCTTAAGGTCAGTAATTGGTTCGACGGACTGCACACATCTCAGTTCACTTACATGTCACATAGTTACTATTAATTTAGACAGGTATACATGGCCATTCATGTATGCTTTTCTCTCTAGATTACAATTTCTTTCTCTTTATTACAAGCAATAAAAAGGTTTGATGACAATGTTCTGGTTGAATTAAGTGTCAGCAAAGGGCTGTGTCAGTTAAGAGCCCCCCCCCCCGTGACAAACCAAGTCAAACAGAAGCCTGGATTACAGCCTTGGATCGATTGTGAATAGAAACCCTTCTCAATAAACCCCTTTTATTTGATGTAAACACAGTATATATTCAGGGCTCTTCCTTTATAATCCAGTACTCTTTTTTTTTTTTTTTTTTTTTTTTTTTTAAAGCAAGTCAGACAGTTGCATATAACCACAGTTAGGTTCAGCAATGAAAATTGAGCTTGGCGATGGATTGGCAGAGACGTTACAGTGTTGGAGGTTTCAGCCCATACTTCCTTGCCACTTCTGTCTGGGCGTATGCTGCATCACATAACGAGTACAAGTGGGCCATCTCCATCTCAGACTTGGCTAGGTTAATTGCCTTGTTGAACATTTCGATTGCCCTGTCCAGATTTCCCCTGAAAAGAAAATGCTTGTTATGATTTCTTCAAGAAGTGTTCTAACGTGAAAAGTGAGAAAAAGGATTTATCTCACCTTTGAACTTCAATGGTTCCCATAGTTTCATAGGCAAAGTCACATTTGTTGTCGATTTCAATGGCCTTACTGATGAGCTCTAGACCCAAGTCAAGGTCTTGTTTCCATTGAAGCTGTAACAAACTGGACAGATATTGAATTCTTATTAACTGAGGATTAATTACACATACAAATCACATGTTATTTTAACAACAGGCCTACCCAAAAGGGAAAATGCCTACCCCTTGTGGACATATGTGGTTGCATTGTCTGGTTCCAGTTCAATGCACTTGTCATACATCTCGTCTGCTTTTCCAAACTGCTGCTGGTCAGTCAGAGCCTGAAAAATTCACAACGGTGGTGTTGAACACATCAATAAGACCTATAGCTGCTATTTTCTGTCTAACTCAAACAGAAAATGGGCAAAGCAAATGAGCACTAAAGAACCCATTGAAGTGTAAATAGAATATCAAGTTTGGGATTCTTTACCTGGGCATAAAGAGCGTAGCCCTCAGCACACTTGGGGAACCTTCTGATGACATCCTCAAAACCGTCCATGGCCGTCTGCACTTGGGACGGGTTGTTTCCAGTATATGCTTGTCTGTACTGTAGAGCACAAAAAAGAAAGAAAAAAAAAAAATCAGCAGATAATCTCGAGTTGTAGCAGCCATTAATGCGACCGGCAGCAGAAATGGTTAAAAGGAAAATGCAGTTCTGCATTAGACAGGTTAGATAATGGCACGCTTGCTTTTTTTAATGATCTTTAGCTGGAACTTACGAGAGCGAAGCATTTTTGAGCCTGTGCGAGAGCAGAGTCGGGCCTGAGCAGGATGCACTCATCAAAGTCTCCCACCGCCTCATCCACCTGGTCCAGAAGGATTTTCAGCTGAAAGGAAATACAGACTTTAAATGGAGCACTATAGCAAGACATTTCAAACATTAACTTAGTAGTTGTCAACCGACAGCCAATCAGTTAACAAACGTTAAATGTTGTAGGCGGATATTAACATCTGTCTGAGTGATATGATCACGAGTAGACGGCTCTAAGTAAAGTTGTGAAGAAGACACCCAGGAGGCATTGTAGATGCATAGAAATCTGATCCGTCACACCACGTTATTAGTTATCAGCCAGCCGATATATCGGGCTGATATTTGTGTTTATATGTGTATCGGCCGATACGCGGCTGCTGCCTTTCCCGATAGTTTTCTCCCAGCATTATTTCCAGAGAGGCGTCCTCAGGCAGCTCTGTGTTGCTGGAGATACTGCAGTTCACGTGCAGACTGTGCACTGCACTGCACTGTAGATGATTGCAGAAGTGACACTCTGTGTTTTTTGTTTATCATTTTTAAAGAAATGGCAGAGCAGATTCCAAAAACAAATCCAGTGTTGCAGGGTTCACATTTTCATGATGTAAATTGAGGGAGCAAAAACAGTATCGGCTCCAAATATCGGCTCAAGAAAATCGGCAATCCGTATCGGTTGTTGGCTAAGACTGATGAAAAGAAAAATCAGTATCAACCCTAAGAAAAATCCATTTGGTCGATCCCTAGAAGTGATATCTTATCACAGCAGTCCCTCAGAGATGCATGTGGAGACGTTCTACGGCCAGGTCAACTGTCCACCTGGGATTGGCTCACTCAGGACCAATATTAAACCACGTTAGAACAGGGCTACAAAATAAATGTAAAAACAATTTAACCACACTCTTACCTGACCCCTGTGGTGATAGACATCTGGGTTGCTTGTGTCAATCTCGGCAGCCATGTTGAAATCTTGTGTAGACAGCATGGGCTGCTGCTGCTGCATGTACATGCTTCCCCGCTTGATCAAAGCATTGGCTCGTAGCTGGAAAAATTAGACCATAGTACAGAGTGAGAACCTGTCAGGTTCAAAAGTAAAGGACGTCTTTGTGTATGCTTACAAATCATTTGATAAACTGGGAGAAAATGGATGAATTAAAGTCAAGACTGATTCAGTGTGTTCCACTCCATGCCTCTTTTGGGTATTTTTCTCCAGATTTCTCCGTTTTTTGTCAGGCCAACTGTCCTAGGAACTGCACTGAAATGATCTGAGAACCTCATGTGGTTTATTCCCTACATTGGTGTGTTGCACTAGTCTGCCTATCACCAGACTAGGGCTGCACAATTAATCGCAACTGTATCCAAATCGCAGGGGGGCACAATATTTGTTAATGGTAAAATATCTTGCAAACCACTGTGAATGAAGTATTGTGGTGCTGCAGAGACATCCCGGCCTACCAATCACATCCTACACACTAAAAAAATCTTTATTTGGTACAGCGCCTTGCAAAAATCACAACATAATCATTTTAATTTCTTTCAATGTTAATCATTTTCAATGAAAATGAGAATAATGATACAAAAACGATAATTTCCTCCAATATCGTGAATCATTTCGCAATCTCAGTATCAGTCAAAAGTAATTGCAATTAGATATTTTCCTCATACCGTGCAGCCCTACACCAGACCAAGCTCAATCTCCTAAGATTGAACATTAGTCTGGGGAGTCTGCTCTGGATTTTCTGCTGCACAAGAGGCGTGATCGACAGGCATCGTTCAAATGACTCAACTGTACAGTCCCTCAACCAATCAGACCAGCGGTCCGGGAGACGTACTTTGCAGACAGCGGCATCAACGGGTTGCTGCCATGGACGTATTGAGAGAAGGTTTCTGCGCTTCGGTTGCTGCCATGTTGAATGTAAACAAAAAGCTGCTGGCCGTTGCTTCTCTATTGTCATTGTGTTAAACCCGCCGATAGCGCGCCAGGTGGATAAGCCAGTTTGTGATTGGTTCCAGCAAATTTGTAACGCAAGTAGAATAGATAAATGTACAGGTTTCCAGCCTGACCTGCAGGGCAACTTCAAATCCAAGACAGATCGGGTTGGGTTCACCCAGTCTAGTGTTGCACAGTACATTTACTCAAATCCCAAGGATAAACAGCTGATAAATCTGAGCCTCAACATGGGCTACCAGAAGTTAGCAAAAGGATAAACTATTCGTTTGTAATCCCTTTTTACTAGTCCACTATCCCAGCACTTAAACTGCCTTGGTATTCTTGGTAAGAACGGGTTAATCAAATAAACAGACCGTACCTTCACGTTGGCGTCCTGCATGTTGATCACCCGGTCCAAATCAGGCTGAGCAGCAGTAGCGTTACCAATCAGCAGGTAGAATGTAGCACGCAGTAGCAGGGCCTCTGCCGTGTATCGGCCACCTGACTCAATCTCCTTGGTGCATTCACTGATGATTTTGTCGTAGTTCTCCTCCTCCATGTACTGCTTGGCCTTCAGGTAGCCACAGCTAAAGAGGAGAAAAAGATAAAAAAACAGATTAGAAAAAGTAATTCAGTTCTACAAACAACCAAGTTGTTAAGTGGGAGTTCGGGTTAATCTTTAGCGTCCACATAACTGGCTATGTACTCGAATCATAAGCTCGGTGTACAGTTGATTTAACACAGTTATCCTTTGCACTGATGATTCCGCCGTAGACGTGCTTCAACCGTGAAATAAACAGGAATTTAACTCCGGATCCAAAGGCACCTGAAATCATTACTTATGTCTCTTTAAGTACTTGTTTAATCACATGTAACATTTGACCCCTGACAAACATGTACGTTTTAACCACTCTCCTGCTTATCGTATATGTCCTTGTACTCAGAGTTAGACACTAAAACTATCAGCTAGTGAAAGTCAAAAGGCTGCATAATTATATTAAAAAAAAGGTTACTTTTTTAAATTCTCCCCATCAATTCAACACAGGGACAAAGATCCCTGTGAAACATTTCCACCCTCTCCCCCTATGCCACCAGCTCCCCCGTACCAATGAGCAAACATTCTCTGACCTCTCAGTGATGTCGGCTGCCTCGCCCTCCTTGTCCTTGTCTTCATCTTTCTTCTCCCCCTTCTGCAGGGCCTGGGAGATGATGTCATCCGTGAAAGAGCTAAAGTAGGATTTGATGAACTGAGGAGAGGGCATCATTGGTTCACGGTTCTACAGGGGAGGTGTTTAAAAAGAAAACAGAACAGGTTTAATGTTACAATTCAGAGAACTAAAACTGAATCAAACGCCTCTATAGTGGGTAAATACCTTGTATTTATCTTTGGCCTTCTCTTTTCCCAACTGTTTCAGCACTTTGTCTGCTAGCAGCATGCTCTGTTGGTTCTGGAAGGCCTCAAGAATACACACCGCTGTGACGTCTGGAGGATGCACAGGGAACAAAACAGGTTGTCACACATTTTAATTTTGACTTGTAAAAGATCACTTTTAAAAGAAAGAGGAGTGTCTCACCTTCTAGGCACTCCTTCTTGTTGTCTAGTTTTTCCAGAGCTTTGGCCCTCCTGAACAGAGCCTTGATGTAGCGTGGATTCATTCCCACAGCCTGCGAGCAGTCCTGGACCACTTCTGTCCATTTCATCTGAAATGATAGTTATCGGCTGGTTATTTTCCAAAATGTATCTGCATTGGAATACACAGTGGTCCAGAGGACTGTCCCCTACCCAGATAAGGCTTTGAAGTGGACCTAGAGACCTATAGTGAACATGACATCTGAAGACTATTTAACTAATCTTTAAACAAAACAGCATCTGTATCAAAGTTTCAACATCACCCTTTATGAACTAGAACTAAGTGTTTAATACAAAAGCCAAACTATGGCTCAAACAACAACACGGAGATGTGAGCACTAATGATGTCCTTTAGCGACACTCATTTTCGGTAAATTCTGTTATTTTATTTTATTCTTTGAGAGAATTTAAGTTTGTTGCTGGGGTTGTTTTTCTAAAAGTCTGACCAGGGACAAGGACTGCAAGTTAGCGGAGGCTAGACGTCCTAAAAAACCTTACATCGCTCATATTTGGTTAATAAAATAATGTGGAGAGCTAATGTATTTACCCTTGTGAGGAAAACTTTTTTGTGGGCAATTTAGGCCTTTATTGACAAGACAGCTGAAGACATGAAAGGGGAGAGAGTGGGGGGGGGGGGGATGACATGCAGCAAATGGCCGCAGGTCAGAGCATGTATAGAGGTTTGCTCCCTGCTGCGTTTGCCTCTATATATGGCCTCCCGCTCTGCTAACTGAGCTATCTGGGCGCCCATGAGGAAAAAGTTTTAATGCAAAATGAGGGTGGAAAAATTAGAGAATGTTGCTTTGCATAGAGTCTGCTACACATTGACCAAAGAGGAGAACAACTGTTAGCTGCAGAGGCATGCCATCTCATTTCAATTATTATACAGGAAAGTTAAAAGTAACATTAAGTTACAATATAAACAGGCCTGACTCAGTTTAAAACTGGGTTCAAGCAGATTACTGTTCTGCAGAATCTCATCTGGCTTTAGGTTGTCAGAAGTAGTTAGCGTGCACTGAAGCCTTTTCAGGTATGTTTCAAGTTCAATGTAGAGCAAGAAGTATTGACTTTTCCATCCACAAGCACCTGGGGACATTTAGAAAGGGAGTTGTGCCATACTGCAACATACTTGCAGGCAGGGCATCATAGTATACTGTTAATTTCTGCAAAAGAATCAATGTCACACAAGAGAAAGACATGATATTGAGAAATTGACTTTTCCCTCAGAAATAATGAAGATATTTCAAAATGTAGCTTTTTTTATTGTTGGTGGGTCTCTATATTAACAACAATCTCTGCACATATTTAAAACAAGGTGTTGCCAACCTGTTGTTCGTAGGCTGCTGCTCTGTTCTGGTAAAATGTTGACAAATCAGTCTTTTTCTCTGTTGGGCAGAGAGCAATAGCCTCTGTGTAGCACTGGATGGCGTTCTCATACTTGCCAGCCTTGAAGTACTTGTTGCCCTTGTTCTTTGCTGCTTGGGCCCGATCCAACGGGCTCTAAATGAGAAAGAGAAAATATAGGATTTATTAATTAAATGGTACCCCAAAATGAACTCAGTGGACTGGTTTAAGGATTAAAGAGACTAAAGACTAGGTAATTATGTTCTCCCATAGCACCTCACACGGCAATAGGCTGTGTAACTGAACTGCAAGCATGTGCCAAGGATTGGATGCCGTCAAATTGACAAGCCAAATTGCTAACTATCTGGGAAACTGTGACTCAAGAGGTAGAGGGGTGGTCCAATAATCCCAAGGTTGGCGGTTCAATCCCTGACTCCTTCTGTCAGCATGTCAAAGTATCTCGAGGTAAATGTTTCCAGTGGTAAGCCAAAAAGCATATTACACTGACATAGAAAGACATAGAAACCTGGCCCAAGTGATAATGTCCACGTCTGAACTGTGAAGCGGTTTACAGAACAGCAGCCTAACAATGTGCTCTTTTTGTTTTTGCCTGAAAAATAATGAATGACCAAGCCAGCACAATGCTCTATGACCCATGACCGAAAACAAATCCTGTCTGTTTTGTCAAAGGGTGACAGCTGTTAAAAACAGTTTCCCTTTCTCACAATTATGACATAATGGCCTCATATTTACAATATAGATCTCTTATTTATACTAATTAATTTTTTTTCTCGTAAATTACACATTTCATAACATTAGGGTGCCAGACGTTTAAATGGACATCTGTCATCTCTTTATCTCTTTAGTGAATGCAGGAGGGTCCAAAGACACCTCTTATAATAATAATAATAATAATAATGATAATAATATATACCTGTGAGTAAATTGAGGCCGGGTAAATGTCTGTTTAGTTATACTTCAGCCGACTGTAGCTTGAATTTTGTTGAAAATGCTCTGGCAGAGTACAACCACTCCGAAAGGCAGACTCTGGCGAGTAACACAGGCTACAACAGCTAGCTAGCGTTCCTGCACATTAACGTTACCCGTGGCCATGCAGGACACCGCTCACTGGCTGAACAAGGTGACGGGCGGCCAGCCACCTACAGCCGGACACTATCTAATCAAATTGCGTCTGCCTAAAACAGGCTCCAGTCCCAGCCATCCCCGCCCGAGTGACTTTCTAAGAAGATAACGTTAGCTAGCATGCCCAAAACATGAAATGTAACGTTACTGAGCCATGCTTAGGTCTTGCCATTTTGTTCCCAAATGCATTTCAGTGCATTACCAGCTGCATACATTGATGTCACTCGTGCTAACCGGGCTGGTAAACCCAGCAAGTAGCCATAAACGTCGGCTAATCCAGCAGCGGTGAGCCGGTTGTGTCGGCCTTGCCCCGGTGAAGGGAGCTGTCACTGACAGTGTCGGTAACGTTAGGTGTCCTTGACGAACGCCACTCTTACGGCAATGACACGTTAATTTAGATAAGTGTACGCACTGCACCAAGGCCGATAATGCTAATGTGGGGAGTGTTACATTAACTGCGGAGGAAAGAGACGTTTTTAGGGGACGGTAACGTTACCATGTTCTCCTGCTCTGGGCCGGCTGGAGTCGCGCCGTCTTGGCCCTGCACGGGGCTCGCGCTGCCTTCTGGTGTTTTCCGCTCCCCGGTCCCTTTCCTTTCGTTCGTCCTGCTGCGGTTCCACAGGTAGACCGCCCCCATCCCAGCACTATAGGAGTCCCAACTAGAAGTGCCAGCTGCGGGGTAGTCCAGTCCCGGACTGTGGCTCGACTGGCTTAGACGCAGCCATGATGTACAACCGAGCAAGTTAGCAGCCAGCACCAGCACCAGACACAGCGTGAGCTTCTTCTTCCTGTGCTCCGCGAGGTCACAGACACACCGAGGAATCATGGGATACTGTCGGAAAGCCACGGGCCTGTGTGTAATTGTAGTACTACAGTAGATTTGTAGTCCAAACATCAGATATGCTGAAAAGTCTGATCCACAGCAGCCCATTTTAATAGTTCTCTGGGATTGTGCCAATGCTGGACTCCAGTCTCAGTCATAGGAGGCTATTTAGTGTAAATGAGTTTGAAATGTGCGTTACTCATGCATGTTTACAAGGGAAATATTTTTAGGCCATCCGATTTAATGTACCCGTTAGTGAACAAAAAGCTCAGGAAGGCTCCTGAAGGCAACACGCTGATGCAGCTACCTGCTTTTCTTGGTTAATAATGCAAAACACACAATTAAACAACCTAAATAATCGATTATACTCCATCCCTTTTTATAATTTAAACTGGATCCAAGGTATGTTGGAATCCCTGTTTTACATAATAATGTAAAAAGGCACTTTGACAGCCAGTCATGTGTGATTTGAATAATTTAAATTTCGTTCTAATTTCATTCTCTTTGTGAAAGACTGACTCAAAATTTGTGATCAACAATTTAAATAAACATCGGACTAAAGTAAGTATGTTTTTTGTAATCTATAAAAAAAGATGAATTAAGTTAATTATTAGTGTGTGTGTGTCTGTCTGTCTGTCTGTCTGTCTGTCTGTCTGTCTGTCTGTCTGTCTGTCTGTCTGTCTGTCTGTCTCTTTGCCAACTTCAGTCACCTGTCTGTCCCCTTTTTAAGCCTTGTGCTGGTCTATCTGCCTGACTACTCAATTTGTCCCCAAGGCATCCGTCCTCCCAGCGACCAGCACTGAACAGTTAAAAGTCAGCTGTATTCAGAGGGAAGCCGGTGTAATGAAGATCCTTTCATGGCAGCAACATAGACCTTTGATAGGACAACAATCCCTACATGTGGTGCTCTATAATTAAGGACATGCTGTCAAGTATGCTGCAACTGAACAGTTGGGTGCATGTCATTTTATTCTGTTTTTGCACATGCACCAAATCAAAAAGCAACATTTTTGAACATAGTAAACAATGTTCAAATTTATACTAAATTACTAATACAGTATGTAAAGGAGTGTACATTTAAACTGTCCTGGTAGAGTAGCTTAAAACATGTTGCTGCTCTCAGAATAATCCATCACTGACGCATTAGCTTGTTTTGAAAGTAATAAAATCAATTTGGCCAGTACAGTAAACTTCAACACGTGATGAGACACAACAACCTTCTGTAGTCCATTTGTGATGCATGTCTCTATCTGACCCTGCAGAGGTTGTTGCTTTAAAGAGGGGTAAGTGGGGCTACAGACAGAGGTTACACTAAGGATGTCTGATCTTCTAACTATTCCTGACTCTCTGTCTGTTATTCTGTAATGAGCCTACTGTCCATGAGCCTACTATTGTTAGCACAGCCTGGCTTAGTATCTGTGACCACTGGAAGTGTCTGTGCTCCTGTAATGCTTGTGAAGTAAGGTACTATGAAAATGTAAGTATTTAGAAATCAACTGCATAATAAACCAAATTATTCCATATCATGAATCAGATTATCTTGAGATGCTGATGCAGTTTGTTGTTGGTTTCTTATTCACTGGCTTATTGGTGGCACATACTAAATCCAAAACAAGTTGAATTGGTTGTAGTTAATAATTTCACTGAGTGGCATGGCAGCCTCTCAAATCTGATCCTCTAGTCTCCAATACTGGAACTTAAAAAATGTTAACCACTGTATTGTTTTAGTTTATTTTATTTTACAGTCTTGTCATGAAAAATATTGGGTCATTTACAAGTCAGATTTGTTATATTCTAGTATCATGTAGAAATATGTAAAGCGCCTATAGGGCATACTTTTCACTGGGGACAGGGGGTGTCACCCCTACTTTCAAATTAGTTTGATATTATTTTATTTATAGTTCTCGGTGATTGGCCCCTATTTTAAGCAATAAAAAAATAAGACATCTTTTTGTTATACAATGTTTAGTACTATTCTTTCTGGCATAATTTATTATGGGCAATGTACTTAGTTCCTGGATTTTGTATCACCTCAGTCAGCCCCCCACCCCTTAAGTTACACCCTTGTAAAGCATCTGGTCATTTGTGTTCAGCTGGGACTTAACGGGCCGGGAGCCACTGGAAAAACAACAGATTAAGTGTAATCTTGATCTGAGGTCAATGAAAAAGCACCATGAATGTCTCATTAAGGTGCTCACCAGATCAGTCCTCAGCTCTCTGAGATGATTAGCAGCATTTTGATCCTTTTGGTTTTGTCTAGGTGGGAAGGAAGATTTTGTTCATGTTCAAGTGCAAATTCATTTGAAAAATCCCTCTATACTTCTACTTGAAAACCAAGCTGAAAACATGAAGCAAAAAAAACTTTAAAAGGTGGTTATCTTACTAATACTTACTGTACATACAGTACATTTACAAATATACAGGACCACACAGGGCATGGGAGTGGATAACACTAAATAGCGTGTTCAGTGCACACTGGGTGTCACTTTCAGAGCATGTTGCATATTTAATCCTGGTCAAATGTTCTCTCTTAAATTCATTAGGGTTAAGGTTAGTGTGGAATAAACAACATTTGTATATATACAGTACATCTGTAATATATCTTTTTTTTACAGTCAGATTTTCTCACCTGAATATACTACTACACAACTTATCTTTTTACACTGTAAACTGTGCCTTATGTGTGATACAGTATGGCATTGTATCAAGAGTGAACTAATGACATGTATACGATTTGATGTAAAATGTAAACCTATTGTAAAGTACAACTTCATAAAATGTGTGCTCATGAATATTTTGGATGTGCCAATGTTGCTTTTCCAGTTGTTGTATTGTGCACACACAGTTGAATTTCACTTATATCACAAGGAGAATTTTGAAACAAATAGATAATAAAGGCAAATGTAAATGAAATATGATTAAAGTAGTGTGCAGTGTAATGTGAAAAGATATGCTCTCTCTCTGTCCTGTATTAACCAAGCCCCAGGCTCACAGTGCACAGCGGTAGACAGGGTAGCCTGCCCTCTATAATTATTGACAGGTTTGATGAGTGGAAAGTATGGGGAAATTGGAGTTTCAGTTGTCTACCCCCAGGCCCATGACTGTAATGGAAAGATTAAAAGCAGTGTTCACATCACCCACCCAGTTCCAAAATACTAGCTGCTCCTCTCTGCCTTCTGCCTCCCTGTTTATTCCCATCACCTCCATGCTTACGTTAAATAGATTATAGAGGACTCACTCATTAAAGACTGCAGTTTATTTTAGGTCCATCCAAGAATAAGACTACTAGGGTTCCAGAGGGATTGAAGTGAAGTCAGGTACCTTTGCCTCGAGGGACAGTGCTGTGTGTAGTAGAGCAGCGAGTCGGCGAGAGGCTTAGTAGGTCAGCTCAGCAGTGGTTTTACCCTCTGTACCACTCGGCTGGGATCACACT
>NW_022604367.1:0-17381 GCF_008692095.1 Etheostoma spectabile
CAGCACATGCCATGATCGTAGATTGCAGGCACATTTTAGTCTGGTAAATACAACAGGTATTTTTACACTGGGATGGAAGTGCTAATTTTGCAATCAGACAGCTGATCTTCCCAATACACCACCTGATACTATTCAGAACTCACAGGATTCCAACTCCTAAAAAACAAACCGCCCAACGTGTGGCTCGAACCCACGCCCTGAGAGTAAGAGTCTCAATGCTCTACCGACTGAGCTAGCCAGGCACATTCTTTAAGATTTGAGTTGCGGTTCCGAAATGTTACTCTCAAATTTCTGAAATAGTAACAGTTCCAGAATATTACTTGGCAGTCTCTAGATGATAAAGCATGCACATTCCAGAAAGTGAGGTTAAGTTTTCTAGAATGTCACTTGGCAAATTCTAGAATGTTAGGCTGAAGTTCTAGAATGTTAAGGTGCCATTCTGAATGTTAGCTCTAGTTCTAGAATGTTAAGCTGCAGTTCTAGAATGTTGGATGTAAGTTCTAGAATGTTAGGCTGCAGTTCTAGAAAGTTAAGCTTCATTCTAAAATGATAAGTTACAATTCAAGAACAATAGGTTGAAGTTTTAGAACTTTTATAATGTTAGGTTTAAATTCTCGAATGTCAGTATGCAGTTCTAGAATGTTAGGTTGAAGTTCAAGAATGTTAATTCTTACACTTCTAAAAGGTTACATTGTAGTTCTAGAATGGTAAAATGCCCGTTTTCTGCAATTCAAGAACAATAGGTTGAAGTTTTAAACATTTTATAAGTTGTGGTCCTAAAATGTTACTTACAGTTCTAAAAAGTTACATTTTAGTTCTAGAATGGTAAGCTGAAGTTTTTATAATGTAAAGTGGCAATTCTAGAATGTTAAACTGCAGTTCTGAATGTTAAGTTACAGTTATAGAACAATAGATGTAGTTTAGAATTTTAAGAGTTATGGTCCTAAATGTTACTTATAGTTCTACAATGATATTTTGTTGTTGTAGGATGTTAGGTTTCAGTCCTACAAAGTTAATATGCAGTTGTAGAATATTAGTTTAAGTTCAAGAATGTTAAGCTGCAGTTCTGGAACAATAGGTTGTAGTTTTAGAATTTTAAGAGTTATAGTACTAAAATGTTACTTACAGTTCTACAATGTTATTTTGTAGTTCTCGAATGTTAGGTTTAATTTCTAGAATGTTAAGCGGTCGATCTAGAATGTTAGGTTCTAGAAAGTTAACTTTCAGTTCTGGAATGTTAAGTCTCAGTTCTGGAACAACAACAGGCATTGTCACCAGACTTTAGTATGATCTGGAACAGGATGTCAGCACATGCCATGATCGTAGAATGCAGGCACATTTAGTCTGGTAAATAACAGGTATTTTTACACTGGGATGGAAGTGCTAATTTTGCAATCGACAGCTGATCTTCCCCAATACAGCCACCTGATACTATGCAGAACTCACGGATTCCCACTCTCTAAAACACAACCGCCCAACGTGGGGCTCGAACCCACGACCCTGAGATTAGAGTCTCATGCTCTACCGACTGAGCTAGCCAGCACGTCTTAAGATTTAGTTGCGGTTCTAAAATGTTACCTAAAATTTCTGAAATGTAACAGTTCCAGAATATTACTTGGCAGTTCTAGAATGTTAAGCTGCAGTTCCAGAATGTTAGGTTAAAGTTCTAGAATGTCACTTGGCAATTCTAGAATGTTAGGCTGAAGTTCTAGAATGTTAAGGTGCCATTCTTGAATGTTAGCTCTAAGTTCTAGAACGGTAAGCTGCAGTTTATAATGTAAAGTGGAAATTCTAGAATGTTAAACTGCAGTTCTGAAATGTTAAGTTGCAGTTATAGAACAATAGGATGTAGTTTTAGAATTTTAAGAGTTATGGTCCTAAAATGTTACTTATAGTTCTGCAATGATATTTGTTGTTGAGGATG
The DNA here is from genome assembly GCF_008692095.1 of Etheostoma spectabile. Lineage (NCBI taxonomy): Eukaryota > Metazoa > Chordata > Actinopteri > Perciformes > Percidae > Etheostoma > Etheostoma spectabile. The sequence continues at coordinate 1,925 of NW_022604367.1, forward strand.
TTAGGTTTCAGTCCTACAAAGTTAATATGCAGTTGTAGAATATTAGGTTAAGTTCAAGAATGTTAAGCTGCAGTTCTGGAACAATAGGTTGTAGTTTTAGAATTTTAAGAGTTTATAGTACTAAATGTTACTTACAGTTCTACAATGTTTTTTGTAGTTCTCGAATGTTAGGTTTAATTTCTAGAATGTTAAGCGGTCGATCTAGAATGTTAGGTTCTAGAAAGTTAACTTTCAGTTCTGGAATGTAAGTCTCAGTTCTGGACAAAACAGGCATTGTCACCAGACTTAGTATGATCTGAGGAACAGGATGTCAGCACATGCCATGATCGTAGAATGCAGGCACATTTTAGTCTGGTAAATAACAGGTATTTTTACACTGGGATGGAAGTGCTAATTTTGCAATCGACAGCTGATCTTCCCAATACAGCCACCTGATACTATGCAGAATTCACGGATTCCCACTCTCTAAAACACAACGCCCAACGTGGGGCTCGAACCCACGACCCTGAGATTAAGAGTCTCATGCTCTACCGACCGAGTAGCCAGGCACTTCTTAAGATTTAGTTGCGGTTCTAAAAGTTACTTAAAATTTCTGAAATGTAACAGTTCCATAATATTACTTGGCAGTTCTAGAATGTTAAGCTGCAGTTCCAGAAAGTTAGGTTAAAGTTCTAGAATGTCACTTGGCAATTCTAGAATGTTAGGCTGAAGTTCTAGAATGTTAAGGTGCCATTCTTGAATGTTAGCTCTAAGTTCTAGAATGTTAATCTGCAGTTCTAGAATGTCACTTGGCAATTCTAGAATGTTAGGCTGAAGTTCTAGAATGTTAAGCTGCAGCTCTAGAATGTTAAGGTGCCTTCTTGAATGTTAAGCTGCAGTTCTAGAATGTTAAGCTGCAGTTCTAGAATGTTAAGTTTAAGTCCTAGAATGTTAAGCTGCTTAACTAGAAAGTTAAGCTTCCATTCTAAAATGATGAGTTACAATTCAGAACAATAGGTTGAAGTTTTAGAACTTTTATAATGTTAGGTTAAGTTCTCGAATGTCAGTATGCAGTTCTTGAATGTTAGGTTGAAGTTTCAAGAATGTTAATTCATTACACTTCTAAAGGTTATTGTAGTTCTAGAATGGTAAAATGCCGTTTTAGAACGTTAAGCTACCATTCTAGAATGTTAAGTTGCAATTCAAGAACAATAGGTTGAAGTTTTAAACATTTTATAAGTTGTGGTTCTAAAACGTTACTTACAGTTCTAAAAAGTTACATTTTAGTTCTAGAATGGTAAGATGTCATTTTACAAAGTCAAGCTGCCTTTCTAGAACGTTAAGTTGCAATTCAAGAACAATAGTTTGACATTTTACAAATTTTATAAGTTGTGGTCCTAAAATGTTACTTACAAATCTAAAAGGTTACAATGTAGTTTTACAGTGGTAAGCTGCAGTTTTATAATGTAAAGTGGCAATTCTAGAATGTTAAACTGCAGTTCTGGAATGTTAAGTTGCAGTTATAGAACAATAGGATGTAGTTTTAGAATTTTAAGAGTTATGGTCCTAAAATGTTACTTATAGTTCTGCAATGATATTTTGTTGTTGTAGAATGTTAGGTTTCAGTCCTACAAGTTAATATGCAGTTGTAGAATATTAGGTTTAAGTTCAAGAATGTTAAGCTGCAGTTCTAGAACAATAGGTTGTAGTTTTAGAATTTTAAGAGTTGTAGTACTAAAATGTTACTTACAGTTCTACAATGTTATTTTGTAGTTCTCGAATGTTAGGTTTAATTTCTAGAATGTTAAGCGGTCGATCTAGAATGTTAGGTTCTAGAAAGTTAACTTTCAGTTCTGGAATGTTAGTCTCAGTTCTGGAACAACAACAGGCATTGTCACCAGACTTTCGTATGATCTGAGGAACAGGATGTCAGCACATGCCAAGACTTCTTAAGATTGGAGTTGCGGTTCTAAAATGTTACTTAAAATTCTGAAATGTAACAGTTCCAGAATATTACTTGGCAGTTCTAGAATGTTAAGCTGCAGTTCCAGAAAGTTAGGTTAAAGTTCTAGAATGTCACTTGGTAATTCTAGAATGTTAGGCTTATGTTCTAGAATTTTAAGCTGCAGCTCTAGAATGTTAAGATGCCATTCTTGAATGTTAAGCTGCAGTTCTAGAATGTTAAGCTGCAGTTCTAGAATGTTAAGTTTAAGTCCTAGAATGTTAAGCTGCAGTTCTAGAAAGTTAAGCTTCCTCATTCTAAAATGATAAGTTACAATTCAAGAACAATAGGTTGAAGTTTTAGAACTTTTATAATGTTAGGTTAAGTTCTCGATGTCAGTATGCAGTTCTAGAATGTTAGGTTTAAGTTCAAGAATGTTAATTCATTACACTTCTAAAAGGTTACATTGTAGTTCTAGAATGGTAAAATGCCATTTTAGAACGTTAAGCTTTCATTCTAGAATGTTAAGTTGCAGTTCAAAAACAACAGGTTGAAGTTTTAAACATTTTATAAGTTGCAGTCCTAAAATGTTTTCTATAGTTGTAAAAGTTTACATTGCAGTTCTAGATTGGTAAGCAGCAGTTCTAGAATGTTAGGTTTATGTTCTAGAATGTTAAGCTGCAGTTCTAGAAAGTTAAGTTAAAGTTCTAGAAAGTCTATTGGCAATTCTAGAATGTTAGGTTGAGGTTTCAGAATGATAAGCTGCCATTCTTGAATGTTAGGTTTAAGTTCTAGAATGTTAAGTTGCAATTCAAGAACAATAGGTTGAAGTTTTAGAATTTTTATAAGTTGTGGTCCTAAAATGTTGCTTACAGTTCTAAAGGTTACATTGTAGTTCTAGAATGGTAAGTTGCAGTTCTAGAATGTTAAGCTGCCATTCTAGAATGTTAAATTGCAATTCAAGAACAATAGGTTGAAGTTTTAAACATTTTATAAGTTGTGGTCCTAAAATGTTACTTACAGTTCTAAAAAGTTACATTTTAGTTCTAGAATGGTACGCTGAAGTTTTATAATGTAAAGTGGAAATTCTAGAATGTTAAACTGCAGTTCTGAAATGTTAAGTTACAGTTATAGAACAATAGGATGTAGTTTTAGAATTTTAAGAGTTATGGTCCCTCTACCGACTGAGCTAGCCAGGCACTTCTTAAGATTTAGTTGCGGTTCTAAAATGTTACTTAAAATTTCTGAAATGTAACAGTTCCAGAATATTACTTGGCAGTTCTAGAATGTTAGCTGCAGTTCCAGAAAGTTAGGTTAAAGTTCTAGAATGTCACTTGGCAATTCTAGAATGTTAGGCTGAAGTTCTAGAATGTTAAGGTGCCATTCTTGAATGTTAGCTCTAAGTTCTAGACGGTAAGCTGCAGTTTTATAATTAAAGTGGCAATTCTAGAATGTTAAACTGCAGTTCTGAAATGTTAAGTTGCAGTTATAGAACAATAGGATGTAGTTTAGAATTTTAAGAGTATGGTCTGTGGGAAAATAATACAATGACTGAGGTGGTGATGAACAGGGCACTCAGGAACGGCCACGTAAAAGCTGGCTTAAAGTATATACTGAATTAACCAAAGACTAAATAAGAGTGTGTGTATGTGTGACATATTATACATTATGCTTTGCAGCTGGGGTACAGCTAGGAGGGAGAGAACAGGAGGGCTATCTTAGTCAGATAAGCTACAGTGAGCACGAGAAGAGGAGATGGTGAGGCCAAGGACACTGAAGTTCGAGGACGGTCTGATAACTCAGAGAACAGGACGTACAAACTAAGAAGGGAGTGAACATAGCTGTCTTGTGAAGTAAATGATAACTGAAAATAATAGACAGGCAAGAAGGAAGAGGCAGAGCAGGGATTGTACCCCAGCAACAGTATAGCTGACCAATCAGGCCCCACAAGGGGAACCAATATAACCCTGAGCACGCTATTGTTTAAGTGCCATTTTGGGACCTCTGTACTAGACAAGTTTCCATCTGGTCCGTGCACGTTTAACTGCCCGGAAACGCATTTCATCTGTTGACCACAAGAATAAACGCTGTGTTAATTCATCATGGAGTCAGTTGTCAGTTTATAGAAGGATTTCTCCAACAAATTTGGTGACCCCGACGTGATAACGTAATTGGACAGGAGAATCCAACTGGACCTTGGCATTGTGTCCACGGTCCGGTTCAGCTCAGCCACCGGACTGACATCCCGCAGCCCGTGAAGGGACTGAGCGGCGATACTGCGATTCGTTGGTGTGATCACTGAGAGCTCTCAACAAAAAAGGTAAGCAGAAGCCTGTTTAAAATCAAAATTCTGTTATTGGCTGAAAACTAAATTGATGTGATCACATTTCAACTGTCGTAAGTGTTGTTTTAAGCGAAAAGTATTGATTGAATGTGCTGTAATTAAAGGGATATAAACAGATGAAATGTTGGGGCATGTGATGTGATTAAACAGAGAAAAACAACTAGAGAGTTGTGAGAGAATTGTTGAATAATACGGGTGGCGGTAGGAGAGGAAAAGGGACAAATAGTCAGAGGAAAATACGTCCAGATGGTTGACGAGGTAGGAGACTGCTAAGGACAGATAGTTCAGATGAGTGATTGTGAATTGCCACCCTTGGTTCTGTGTGAACAACCTGAAAAAGAATTGCAGTTAACAGATTGTCATTGTAATATTACGAGTCCACCGCGAGTGTATTTGTGCAAAGGAGTGAGAGGTCACTTTTTAAGTTGTAAAGATTATAGAGATGTACATAAAAAGGCTCTAGATGGAGTCTTAATGAAAAAGTTGTTTGTTGTTGCATGTGTGATTTTTGTTGTGGTTTGGCTTGTTGGATTTTTTCTCACTGCTTATTTGTTGTAAAATGACGACCCCTTATGGTAAAGTGTTAGTAGGGGCAGTGAAAAAGTATGGCAATAAAGGAGAGGAGAAAGTAGCAAAAGAGATTGTGAAAGAATGGGAGAGAGGAGGATGGATTGAGGGAGAAGGGGCGCCGTCCCCGGAGAAAGTGAATGAAATAGTGAAGTATGAAAAAAGTAAGTTGGAGTATGCGGAAAGGCAGGCAGAGGAGGAAAAGAAAAGAAAATGGTTTAAATTGACTAAACCAAAGCAGAAGGAGTATGAAGCGCAGAAAGAGAAATATGGGGTGGGGTTGAAAATGACAAATGCAATACAGAAACAATTGGGATTGACAAAACAAGATGACAAAAGTTCACCAAAAACTGAGACAGAAGCTGAACAGAATAAAACCGCTAGCGCAGAGAAAACCCCGCTGCCCGCTGAGGCGCCCCCGCCAACAAACCCTTTTTATCCAGACATAAGAAACCTAAGAATTTCCGCTCCACCGCCGCCGTATACAGGTCCAACGGCATCAAAACCCACAGTCCAAGCCCCAGTGGTAACTGCCCATTTACAGCCAAATGCATTACAAATAGACGTACCACAGGACCCATTGATACCGGCATTAGAGGGCCGCGTACAGGATTTAGAATGTTATCTAAATTTAATGGTACAGTCAGCGTCAGGGGGAGCAGCAGCGGCTCCACCACAACCAGCGGCCACAGTCCCAGCCGGCCCAAGCAAAGCTAGTACCCCATATTCAGCGTCTTTTTGCCAACAAAATCCAGAGCATTTTCACATGTCAGTAAAAGGACCCAGTCCACCTCACCATAGTACCCCACAAGACTCAGGAAGTAAGGAAGATAGCGAACAGTCAGACAGCAGCAGGGAAAGTGAGCAAACAGACAGAAGCTCTAGCTCTAGGGAAAGGACTAAAAAACGACATAAACGCAGGCCCAGATCTAGATCACAAAGTCCTCAAGACGTTTTTGTAGCAGGCACATTTAAAGGTAAATTTACCAACGAGGACCCTGACGAAGTTATGCTGCGAAGATCAACTAGAATAAGGGAAAGACTTAACAAAGAGTTCAGAGAGATAAAAGAGCAGCAAGAGCAGCTGCGTCGAACAGTGAATGAGCTCAGTGAGGAAGAGCAGACGCGCCACACACCAGAGGCGGGGCTACAATGCCCACTCCGCCCAGTAGGAGGAGGAGGAGGACTGTTGATGTACACCCCTTACAGTTTTGGTGACTTAGATGCTCTGTGTGCAAAACTCCCCTCCCTGACAGGAGGGGCTGAGCATTTCCTCACAGCTTTCAATAGTCTTACAGCAGGAGTGCAGCTGTGTTTGGGAGATCTCAGAGCAGTATTGGGTAGAGTAATGGGAGCAGATGAAGCTAGTGCTGCCCTCACCAGAGGGGGAGCTGGACCCACTGTTCCCGCATCAGTGCCTGCATCAGCAGTAACCCCTGGCATTTGGGCTGAGCTGCACCGCATGTATCCCACAGTTGGGGATCATGCAGCATGGCATGATTTAAAAAGACTAAGTGATGAAAATTTTGATGCCTATGCAGATAGAGCAAAAAAGATTTGGCAGCGTGCTATGAGGGAACCGTGGGACCAGTCCGCCGCCACAGTGGCGCTGTTCCGCCATGGGGTACTAGGGGGATTACCCACAGCAGTTCAGACACAGTTAGGAGGAGTAGTAGGCCTGCAAACAATGACCGATGCAACATGGGGCGAGAATGTGCGTCATTTCCTGTCAAAACACCAAAAAGGAGCAGAGCAACAAGAAGATGAATTAAAAAGACTACAAACTCAATTGTTAAAGAAACAACTGGAAGAATTAAACAAGCCCAAGCCCAGCAAAGCTAAACAAATGACAGTCTCACAGAACCCCCAACAGTCAGAAGCCCCAGTGTTGGAAGCAGTCACTCAACTCTTACAGAGAGCACAAGCTTCCTGGCCACCACCCCCACAACCACCATGGCCAGCGAACACGAGCCAGCAAAATTGGCCCACAAGAGGAAGAGGGCGAGGTTTTCAGAGAGGAGGAGGAATGACTAGGTCCAGGCCTGGAGGAAGGACCTCTCAGCCCTACTTCCTTTGCTACAACTGTGGTCAGCAAGGCCACTATGCAAGAGAATGCCAAGAGCCCCCAGCACAGCCCCCTAGAGGGCCAGGGAGAAATCCCTCACCCCAACCATACCCCGGTGAGCCATGGCCACTGTCCCCCGCTAATCAGGCCCTACAACAGCAATGGTATGACCAACAGGGTCCACAATGAAGGTGTCCTCCCACTGATTTTCATTTTGGTCTGACCACAGAACCCCTCATTACCCTCACTATTCAAGGTAAACCACATGTAATGCTGGCAGACACAGGAGCAACGTTCTCCTGTCTAAATTCCACCTACTTCCCTCCTTCAGCTCAAACTCAGTCAGTTATGGGAGTCAGTGGGACCCCTATCTTACAGCACTTCACACAGCCATTGTTAACCGAATTTAACTCACAAACACACACACATTCTTTTTTGCTTTCCCCTGCATGCCCAGTAAATTTATTAGGAAGAGATCTTATGTGTAAATTGAATCTGTGCATATGGATGAATGTGGATGGCATTCATGTCACTCCTGTTCCTCCAGTATCCACTCCTGATTCCCCAGTCACCATTCTCTCCCTCACACCAACCCCAGTGTCAGAACTACACCAATATGTATATTGGTTACGCCTGCTTCCCACAGGCCCTGACACACCCTCCATTCAACATGCATTCAACATCCTGAAACCAGCCATATACAGACTGCACCCCTACATGTCCCCACTCCCACAAGTACACTGTACTCTACATGTAGCTGACGACCTGGACACCCCATATCAAGATGACTGGGAGACAAACATGCAAGGACAGCACCCACTTCTCTTATGCAGAGGCATATATTGTGGTAAAGAAGGGGTGGCTGCTTCTGTGGTCTTAACGCACTCCTCTGAAGACTGGTACACACTCTGGGACTCTTCTTCCCCGCATGTCACACTCGCAGTAGGATTTGGCCAGCAGGCCAGATCCCTGGGCCCTATGATAAAACGTGCACTAACATTTAAATGGCTCCCCACCTCCACACCTGGCCTTCTAAAAGCTGACACTGACGCTGAAGACATGTGGTGCTTTAAAGGGCCTCACACAACAGAGAAAACATTGCCTGAAGTTCTCCCACTCCCCAGAGAACATGGACTCCCCTGCACTGACCATCCCAGCGCAGCTACCGCCCTACTAACTCTTCCCCAGCATCTGTTCACCACCGGCCCATATGACACTGGACTCTTAGAAACACATCCTGTGACTGTTACAATCAGACCGCAGCACCACACAGTCATTCACAGACCACAGTATAGACTCACCCCTGACCAGGTCCAAGGCATAGCTCCAACCATTCAGGGACTCTTAGAAGCTGGTGTCATATATCCCACTCGTTCTCCCTGGAACACTCCCATTTTACCTGTCCCCAAAGCTGGAGGAAAAGGATGGCGCATGGTGCAGGACTTCAGACCCATTAATGACATTACTGTCCCAGCTGTGCATCCTGTCCCAGACCCACATGTCTCTTTGACATCACTTAACCCCTCCTTCACCCACTTCACAGTGGTTGACCTGGCCAATGCTTTCTTCTCTGTGCCCCTACACCAAGACTCACAGGAGTACTTTGCATTCACTTTCAATGGTCAACAATACACGTATTCCAGGTTGCCACAGGGATACAGAGACTCACCTGGACTGTTCAACAGGATCCTCAAATCTCATCTTCTGCAGCTGCAACTCCCCACAACTGTGGTCCTCATACAGTATGTGGACGACCTTCTGCTGGCTGCTACAGATCCCCTCACCTGTGTGGAACAGACAATGGCACTGCTGACATTCCTAGCCTCAAAAGGCTACAAGGTCAAAAGGGACAAAGTACAAGTTGCTAGGAGACAAGTCCTCTTTCTGGGCAGACAAATTTCATCAGCAGGCCTTGGGGTGTCTCCCAGCCATAGACAGGCTATTCTGCATCACCCGCTTCCCCTCACAGTTGCAGACATGCTGTCTTTTCTGGGCCTCACAGGATACAGCCGCTCACATATCCCTGACTATACCAACAGAACTACATCGCTCAGGGAACTGGTGGCTGCTGCTGGTCATCGCTGTCTCACCGCCCCCCTCCTATGGACAACAGAGGCCGAGGCCGCCTTCTCTGACCTCAAAAGTGCCCTAGCAAGGGCAGAGACACTCACCTCCCCAGACTACTCACTCCCATTTCATATGGATGTTTCTGAAAACAATGGCTTTCTCAATGCCATTTTATTTCAGAAAAAAGGGGGAGACAGACATGTACTGATGTACCACTCATCAAGGCTGGATACAGTGGAAAAAGGACAGACAACCTGTGCCCGCTATGTAGCGGCGCTGGCAAAATCCATTGACAAAACAGCACATATTGTAATGTGCCATCCAATAACAATCCACACCACACATGGTGTCACAGCTTTTTTGGCCAGCAAGGAATTTGCATACAGTGCCACAAGGAGAACAAAACTGCAGACTGCCTGTACCCAACCGCACATCACCTACTCATCAGAAGGAATAAACATGGCCAACAGTATGAGTAGACAGGGAGTGCCACATGTTTGCGAGGAAGAAGCAGCCCAAGAAAGCAGAATAAGGTCAGATCTGGAAAACGTACCAGACATGTCGGCTGACATGTGGCTCTACACAGACGGATGTTGCTACAAAACAAAGGATGGGACTAACAAAGCATCATATGCAGTAGTCCAACAACACCCAGATGGAACACATCAGACATTGGAAGCAGGAATAATAAACCAACCAGCGTCAGCACAGAAAGCAGAAATAAAAGCTCTGATCGCAGCCCTTCTGCTAGCCAAAGGAAGAACAGTGAACATTTTTACAGACTCTGCTTATGCTCATGGAACAGCACACTTGGACGCGATCATGTGGAAAAGGCGAGGATACGTCACCTCTGCAGGAATGCCCATAAAACATCAGAAGGAGATAATGGAGCTAGTGGAGGCTATTGCCGCTCCACTAAAGGTGTCCATAATGAAATGCAAAGGACATGACGCAGGGCAAGGAAGAGTAAGTGCAGGAAACGAGGCAGCAGATTCTGCAGCCAAAAGAGCGGGAGGATACTCCCCAAAACAGATGGTACTATCGAAAGAGATAGAATCACAACCAATGGCACTGGAGCCTAAAGACATTCTAGAAATGCAGAAAAAGGCAGGAGCCTATGAATGGAATCAGTGGCAGCGGAGCGGCGCCACAAAAGACAAAGATGGGATATGGAGGTCTCATCAAGGAAAGATAGCAGCATCAGCCGAGATGTGCAGAATGTTGCTACCTGAGGCACACAGACCAACACATGAAGGAAGAAAACAGACTCTCCTGAATCTGTCTGAGCTGTGGTGGCACCCCAATTTGAGGGACATGGTGACACATTTTTGTCAGGAATGCAGGGTGTGTGGAGAGCATAATGTTCAGAAACCATACACCACACTAAAAGGAGCGTACCCAGTCCCCACAGCTTGTTTTCAAGATATCAGTATAGATTATACTGATATGGGCGCAGAAAATGTGGTAGGGGGAAAAAGGTATCTTCTGGTGATGGTAGACAGGTTCTCTAGGTGGGTAGAAGCCATTCCCACCAGAAAAGAGGACGCAAAAACAGTGGTGAAATGGCTCAAAACTGAACTCATCCCGAGGTATGGGGTCCCCAGGCAAATAAGGTCAGATAATGGCACACATTTTAACAACAAACTACTAAGAGAAGTAGAACAGGCCCTGGGAATCACTCATGCCTTCGGATCAGTTTATCATCCACAGTCACAGGGAATGGTGGAAAGAGCAAACCAGACATTGAAGGCTAAGATAGCCAAGGCATGTGCAGGAAGCAAGTTAACATGGGTAGAAGCGCTCCCATTGGCCCTCATGGCTATGAGGTCCTCAGAAGGACGAGAAACACATTTGACCCCACATGAAATAATGACAGGGAGAAAAATGCCAGGACCTCCACTAGATGGAGGCCACATGCCAATGTTAGATGTTCAGCAAATAGAAATGACAGACTATATGAAAAAGCTAACATCTCTGGTTTCAGCCCTTTCTACGCAGGTCCAGTTGGCGAACAGGAAACCGCAGGAGGAAGCAACACTACCTGTCAAGGTAGGCGACTGGGTCAGGGTCAAAGTTCACAAGAGGAAGTGGACTGACCCCAGGTGGTCCGGGCCGTACGAAGTGAGGGAGGTTACTTCACACTCGGTCCAGGTTAAAGGTAAAAAAGGAGCACCTTGGCACCACCTGACACATTGTGCCCCAGCCGCACCTCCTAGCCGCCCATTGGCAGAAATTAGAAAAGCAATCCAAAATGTATAGATGGAAGAGATGTTTGGCGGGGAACAGCCCCCGCATAGTACATCCATAACTTGGAAGGCAATGGGGTTTGGGAAAAAGACAACAGTTGTCCTAGCAGTAGTAGTAGTAGTGGGAGTTGCAGCATTAATTCTGGGGTTGGAACATGCGTATGGGGACCGAGACCACAAAGAACAATCACCCGGTAGTGTCCAACCACCTCTCAGTAACAAAGGAAATGAAACTAGACGAGAGAAAAGAAGAGCAGTTTGGGCAGTAGTGAAGCAACACACTAAGGGCCCATCCCCAAGGTGCGGTGCCAGATTGACTCTCCCCTATGTGAGAGACTCAACCACGTCATTTACCTTTGATTTGTGTCAGGCTATAGACTGCGGGGGGTATAATAGTTTCTACAAAAACACAGATGTGTACATCTGTGACGACTATCAAAAGGTAGAGGACTGTGAAAGGAGCGCTTCCGGACAGGTGAAAGGTAGTCTCTGTAACAGCTGGTATGACGCGGGTTGGACAACAGGAGGGTGGAAACCATGGGCGAGGTTGACAGACAAAAGAGATTGGTGGGTACAACAAGATGAATGGGAGATATTATCTATACAGCGGGACTATAGTTCAGACCCCACGAAAAATCCCATAACCCTGTCAGTAAATAGAGCAATTGGGAGCAGGAACGGTCAGGATGTGTGGATGTTAGCCATAGGTGTATGGATAGCAGGAAGTGACCAGATAACCCCCCTGCAGATAAATATTTTGGATCCCCTCACGCACACACAGAATGACACTGACATGGCAGAGACTACAGTAAAACCCCCCTGAAGGAGGAAGACGTAATAGTGCAGGACTTCTCTAAAATGAGGGTGGAAGATGTGTTAGAGTTATCAGCAGGTGCAGGCCAGGACAATTATGGATCAGGTGGCTAATACAGAATGCCAAAGAACAACACATGGAAGGGTGCGTGGCCTGTGCCACAGCTAGACCAGTCATGTTCACTAACCCGGCCCCGTTGTTTCCTAATGAGGACCCAGCAGGATATGCATGCATGTTGAACTTCACACACTCTAAGACAGCTTCCCGCAATTGTACTACCCTAGCATCCCTCTTTCCCCCAGGCTTTGAAAAACCAGGGTATTTTACCGCCATAAAGGGGGAGGGTGCAAGATATCACTGTTTCAATCTCACCGGATCAAGCAAGCCCACAATCAAACTAGGTGATATACCCCCAGACTGGTGTAATACAACTGTACAAAACAAAACAGCCCTAGGCCCAGTGGCTAGAATAGGACTATTCTACTATTGTGGTGGTCTTAGGTTGTACTCCCAGATAAAGTTCCCAAATCAAACGTCAGGAGTTTGTGCTATGGTTAGATTAGCTATGCCCATATCTTTGGTGGGGAGTAGAGTCCACTATACCCACCATAAGGCTGTGCAACTGACCGTAAAGAGAAGGCGCAGGGCCCGTAGTATGCAAGGCCCGGCTTTTGATCCATGGGCGGGAACCCCAACCTATATAGACAGCATAGGAGTTCCTAGGGGTGTCCCGAATGAATACAAATTGGCAGATCAAATAGCCGCAGGATTTGAGAATATACCACTGCTTTCAGCCATCTTCCCCGTCACTCCCAGCAAAAATGTAGATAGGATAAATTTTGTGCATTATAATGTTTTACGCTTGAGCAATGCAACTAGGGATGCCATCGAAGGCCTGGCCGAGCAGATGGCCCCAACGTCCCTCATGGCGCTCCAGAATAGGATGGCGCTGGACATGCTGTTGGCTGAAAAAGGAGGAGTCTGTTCCATGTTCGGAGAGATGTGCTGTACGGTCATCCCTAACAACACTGCCCCGGATGGGAAGGTCACCAGGGCTTTGAACCAACTTCGAGCCCTTTCCCAGGAGATGCATGACGCCTCAGGTGTATCAAATCCATTGGAGGGGTGGATGACAACCTTTTTGGCAAATGGAAGAATCTTATCACTGCTTGTTTGACATCTATTGCTGTTTTTCTCGCTATTCTAGTTACCTGTGGGTGTTGCTGTGTGCCCTGCCTGCGGACCATGATATCCCGGCTCATCACCACTGCCTTGTCCAAAGAAAAAGCGCCGCCTCCCTATTCCGCTGGGATGCTGCCATTACTCACCATGCCTGAGGACGGGGAGGACGTTGAGGCACTGCAGTTAGTGTAAAAAGTGTTCGCACTAGTAGGTGCGAAAAGGGGAATTTGTGGGAAAATAATACAATGACTGAGGTGGTGATGAACAGGGCACTCAGGAACGGCCACGTAAAAGCTGGCTTAAAGTATATGCTGAATTAACCAAAGACTAAATAAGAGTGTGTGTGTGTGTGACATATTATACATTATGCTTTGCAGCTGGGGTACAGCTAGGAGGGAGAGAACAGAAGGGCTATCTTAGTCAGATAAGCTACAGTGAGCACGAGAAGAGGAGATGGTGAGGCCAAGGACACTGAAGTTCGAGGACGGTCTGATAACTCAGAGAACAGGACGTACAAACTAAGAAGGGAGTGAACATAGCTGTCTTGTGAAGTAAATGATAACTGAAAATAATAGACAGGCAAGAAGGAAGAGGCAGAGCAGGGATTGTACCCAGCAACAGTATAGCTGACCAATCAGGCCCCACAAGGGGAACCAATATAACCCTGAGCACGCTATTGTTTAAGTGCCTTTTTGGGAACCTCTGTACTAGACAAGTTTCCATCAGGTCCGTGCACGTTTAACTGCCCGGAAACGCATTCATCTGTTGACCACAAGAATAAACGCTGTGTTAATTCATCATGGAGTCAGTTGTCAGTTTATAGAAGGATTTCTCCAACAACGGCAATTGTGTGTTTTCCCAATGGTCAAGCTCCTGCCAACGTGCAATATTCCCATGCTGTCACATTTTGGCTACGTTTAAGAATCTGAGTTCCTTTTGGAGAGCATATTTGTTTTTCACAAGTACAAAAGGCTTAGCCACACAGCAAAGCCCCCAAAATAATTTCACTCATAGGCGTCTCTCCACGGAAGTCTTTAGTAAAAGGCGAAAGACTTGTGCGTTATGAAGAGACCAGAGTAAGTACAGCCCCACTCTCGAGAGCAGCCGAAAACGCCGTCTTCCCAGTCCCAACTGTTGGGGAAATCCTTCTATAACTGACAACTGACTCCATGATGAATTAACACAGCGTTTATTCTTTGTGGTCAACGATAAATGCGTTTCGAGCAGTTACACGTGCACGGACCTGATGGAGACTTGTCTAGTACAGAGGTCCCCCAAAAGGCACTTAGACAATGTTGTGCTCAGGGTTATATTGGTTCCCTTGTGGGTCCTGATTGGTCAGCTATACTGTTGCTGGTTACCCTCTCTCTCGGCCTCTTCCCTCTTTCTTCTTATTATTTTCAGTTATCAGTTACCTCACCAGACAGCTATGTTCACTCCATAGTCCTGTTCTCTGAGTTATCAGACCGTCCTCGAACTTCAGTTCCCCTTGGCCTCACCATCTCCTCTTCTGTGCTCACTGTAGCTTATCTGACTAAGATAGCCCTGTCTGTTCTCTCCCTCCTTAGCTGTAACCCAGCTGCAAAGCATAGTATAATATGTCACACATACACACACTCTTATTTAGTCTTTGGTTAATTTCATATCTACTGTAAGCCAGCTGTTACGTGGCCGTCCTGAGTGCCCTGTTCATCACCACCTCAGTCATTGTATTATTTTCCCCCAAATTCCCCCTTTTCGCACCTACTAGGTGCGAACACCTTTTACACCAACTGCAGTGCCTCAACGTCCTCCCCGTCCTCTGGCATGGTGAGTAATGCAAGCATCCCAGCGAATAGGGAGGCGGCGCTTTTTCTTGGACAAGGCAAGTGGTGATGAGCCGGGATGTCATGGTCCGCAGGCAGGGCACCCAGACCACCACAGGTAATAGAATAGCGAGAAAAACAGCAATAGATGTCAAACAAGCAGTGATAGATTGTCCATTGCCAAAAAAGGTTGTCACACCCCTCCAATGGATTTGATACACCTGGAGGCGTCATGCATTTCCCGGGAAAGGGCTCGAAAGTTGGTTCAAAGCCCTGGTGACCTTCCCATCCGGGGCAGTGTTGTTAGGATGACCGTACAGCCATCTCTCGAACATGGAAACAGACTCCTCCTTTTCAGCCAACAGCATGTCCAGCGCCATCCTATTTGGAGCGCCATGAGGACTGTTGGGCCGTCTGCCGGCCAGGCCTTCGATGGCATCCCTAGT